>NW_008752082.1:4146-27533 GCF_000715545.1 Opisthorchis viverrini | reverse complement strand
ATCACGTCAGAAGATAACAGATGGCCTTTGACTGCTATATAAACACACGCAGGCAAGGAAGAAGTACCCACCCAACTGCGCACTGATGATGTCTCCTCGTATGGTGACGAAACGTTTGCAAGCCAATTGCCAAGCTCGGCGAACAGATCAACAGCCATCTGATCAACAACCAATTTATTGAGCTATTTTGTCAGCACACATAAGCCAGAGTTCAACAGCCTGAAAGTTTTAACCAAAGAGTTTCAGAACCGGACCACCTAGTCTCATCTGGTCTCATTTAGGGCGAAATTCTTTGGTTTGTAAGCTTTTCGGTATCCCTCCACATCCAAGATTAAGTAGTTATCGGTTTTCTTTTTCAGAACTGGTAATAATCCGTTATTTCAGATCGGCTTAAAGTGTATACGATATACATTCAAAGCCTTTGACTACCTTCTGAATGATGCTGTTTTGGGGCTTAACTCTTTATCAGAATCCCCTGGAGTAGTAACTGCCAATAAGTTCGTAACTGCACGTTTGCTTGAATGCTTCTTCTAGTGTAATACGCTATAAACAAGATGAACAGATAGTTTCCTGCTTGCCTTCAGTTCTTTTTATCACAACCTAGTCGAAAACTAATTGCCTTAGCCATATAATGAATATCTTAATTGTTTGACTTTCCTGTCGGACTACGAGCCACTGAGCATCTTTCGGGGCTCTGGAGTTAACCACTGAGCGATGCTGTCGCTCAGCCACATATCATTTGTTCGAGCACCATGCCTGATTGCAAATGATCTGATGTTCGCCTCCGGACCAGCATAGACATTTATCAGATTGCCACTGCCTTGTAGAAAGATGACAGGTGAATTTTAGTCAAATTCCGGATGAATATACCCACATACCCAACCTATAAGACTTGTGGAGCACATCTTTTCCAAGGATCTGGTGATTGTTTGTATCAGATGTCACCAATTCAGATGTACTTCATATGGATTAACTCACATTTATGGACAGAAACTCTCAAACACATTAATAAATAGGCAAGACAAAAAGTATGAAAAAACAGTGAACTGACGCTCTGGTCGACAGAGCAGACTCTTGTTCGCCCATCATATCCAACTTACATTGTGAATTAGTGGCACTGGTCGATGCGCTGACACGGGATGGGAAAGTTATTTAGGAGATGAATGGAATAAACCACAGCTATTCGAGGTAATCAGAAGTCACGCATGGATAAGTTTATTAAAGAATTTTTGCCATCTGTTGTTGGTTCCCACACAAGTCAAAACTCATCCTACTAATGAAAATAGTGGAATTTTTCCCTATTTTTCCAGTGTCACTTTTATTTCACTTATTCCATTCAATTACGGAAGTCGGTCGTTGGTGTACACAGCGGACAATCAAGTGATCCGGTCACTCGATTGTTCCTATCATCTCTACGCATGTCCGTTCCCCATTTTTTGTTTATCTGCGTTATTCGTGCGTCTTAATCCGTAAGGGAAAACTGGGTCTGATAGCCACGAGAGAATTGCAGAAAACCACCTGCTACCAAGGCTTATGCACTCGATACCCGTCCAAGGTCGTTGCATTCAGTATCTGGTCCCGTGTTGACCAAGATTTCTGTCTAAGGGCAGTGCATCTGAGTGCACCTTTTGTTGCGACGATAGGTTTTGTACAGAGTACTACAAACTGTGACACTGTGTTGCGCCTGATGACGGCCGCTATCAATGTTTACTCTCCCGTGACTTTTCTTAGGTGTTTTCCTCTTCTGTCTATTCCACTTCGCTTTTTGCACAGGCCGTTCAACTGACTGCTCATTACCAACTTGTGTACCCCCTGAGCCCCAAGCGTTCGTTACGCAAACTTATATTTGCGCCATATTTTAAGTAACTTGTTTTAAAATCAGGCACTTCGTTCGTACTGCCCCAATCACTGCTTGTCGCAGTCCTGTTACCCGTTCGATTACAGATGTGCGAGGTGCCAGCACTCTAAATTGCACACTTTACTATCGATCACCTACACAACTTCAGAACCGTGAGAGGAGGAATGACAGCTAAGGACGGCTCTTATCTATCTTTCATACTACTTTGATCTGGCTGAGTAGCGACGATATCCGGAGTCGAGATTCCCCACAGCAAAGGATGCACACTGCTGATGAGCCATAATAAAAGCCGCCCTTCGATTTGGATTCACGAGAATGATCGCATCGGGACAAGGAAAGTACTTTTTAAACTAATGTCTCAACTCTTGTAAACTGCAACCCTAGTTGACGGACGTGAATGACTAAGAAGCGAGCTTCAGTGGAAACCAACCACGCTCTATGAAATATATTCTCTACGTATCGCTGATTCTATTCATCCTGCAAAATCCAGATGACTCAGAAATTTGCTTAACAATTCTCTTCTAGAGGGAGAAAAATTCCAAATAGACTTTTCCTAACATCCCCTTTGTCAGACTCGGTACGAATCGATGAGTTGCCACTTGCACCGCAGTAGTCCACGGTTTTGCATTCATCATGAAGTCCCATAAGTCTGGCCGTGTAAAACATGCTCTGCAAGTCAGTAAGTGAATGAGCGGAAACAAGGAGCTTGACCACAATAACGTCGTAATACAGGATATATCTCACCAGATGCATTACCCATTATGATGGGTCTTATCAAATTAGTTAGATAAATTGCTGACACCCGATGCTGAAGGTGCGACTCCGGCAATATTTGTCATTCCTGTGAACGGTCCGCTTATTCAACAGTTGGCCAATAGTTTTCTATTGAGAATGTGATGAAAATCTAAAATTGTTTGTCTTTAATTGTTTGGGTGGTACTGTGTATCATGCATTTGGACAAATCTTCCGACCAAATTCGATACTTCAAATGGAACTTTCGCAATCTGTCATTGTTGATAAATTAGTCAACTAGAGGCTCAGCCTACGTAGAGGTTTTTCTCAACAGAAATCTGAGTGGTCTTTATCCACAAGTAAACAAAATGGTCTCTCGCTGAGTTAATGAGAGGCCTGAAGGAAATCTGTTGAAGGAAACGCTACTACTCACTAGTTGCCCGGAGAGGTTTATCACCCAACGTGGCTTACTAGGTATTTCGTTTGAGAGTTATTTTCCGCCGTATATACTTTCATAGTGGCCGTATTAGGAACCTGAAAACAAAAAGACGTAAGTATTTTCCAGATTGCAAAATTTCTGACAGCTCAGCTACGTTTTGTCTCCTCATGCAGAGGAATTACATTAATTTTTTTGGACGTGAACAGCCGCGTTCCCGGTATTTGGCTGCGGTGACAAAAAAGGCGGCAACAATGACCAGTACTTGTCTAGAAGGATAAAGTATGGCTTTCCAAAACGACTTGATGATGCATGCAGCTGGCTGAATACATTTAAAGCACATCTGACTCGTGACCTTAGTTTGTCGATCATGAAGTACATCTTTGAAACAGGTTATACGTATAACAAATGGCACCACATACATATTACAGTATACATCACACATATACTTCGTGTCGTATGCATATCATATTTAATACACAGTATATAATACACCTCCCATATGCTGCGTAGTGCATGTGTTATACGCATTACATTCATTACATACAGTGCATGCTTCTTTCTATATGCAAATATACGGAGAGTAAACACTGAGGAGCTGGAGAGGAGGCTATTTAACCAGTAGGTTGAAATCCCACAAAAGTATCTGGAACACGAAACAAAAACATTTTGCGAAAAAAAGCCCAAAATAGCCGGTTTCCTGTTTTCTTCTTTTCCCAGCAAAGGTTTTTTCCATTTCCAATTCTGGTACTATGTTCCAATTTGGATTGGCTGTAAATTTTTTGAACGACAGTAGTTTGTTGCACTGCACTTACAACTTTTATGACCGGTCCGTTTTCGTCGACTTTCACAGTGAATTTTCGCGTAATTTCACCTATCTTCTGGCAGAGCATTTATGAGTGTACTGTAAGTCCTAAAACTTTTTTAATGCTAGTATGGCACTAGACAAACTAAAACGGTCCTAGATAGGTCACTTATAGTTAGCTATCAGCTTAGCAGGGATGGATCTGCGAAGCATGGTCAGTTCATTGATTGACTCGTCGTAGTAGAAAGACCGCTTCAAACTTTCTTGAGAGTGGGATCTAATAACCGACCCTGAGAAAAAATACGCAAAGCAATTTGCTTATCAAGCTAAAGTTTTATTTCTGTTTGCAGTAGCTTAACAAGCATTTTGATAGAGGTTGTCTATAGTAGTCCATTCATGCACATCGAAGGAATGCTGCGCCAAGTAGTTTCAAGTATAAACATGTATCTATATGTGTGTACAAACGTCAATTTTGTACCAAACAGATGATAGCACAGTGTAAGTAAAAAGTATCACGGATATGTTGAGCTGATGAAATCAATTCTAAGCTAGAAACTTTGTCGTGCACTTCTTTTCTGATTGGCATTATGTCGCGCACACAGCTAGGCAGTATTCACATTGTGGAGACAAGGTGTTTTCTGTATTTACCAACAGTCGATGTCAGGAACAGCGCCCCCCATGGTATTGCGGAACGGTATCAAGGTGATTTGTTCGTTCGATGTTGAATTCGGCCCACCGCGCAGCACATTTTGTGCAAAGCAACAAAGCCACGTGTATCTGGATTGAATACCAACTGGTTACTACCGCTTACAAAAGGCAAGCAATCAAGCCAAGTGGTGATATCCTCTGAACCTCACCGCAGGTACTATGGAACAAAACCTTCGCAGGTGCAGAAACCAACACACCTAACCACTTTACCTTTACCTGCTTTGCCTCTCGGCTTCTGTCGTAGCAGTTTGTTGGGTGATGGTAATTTTACCAAGTTGGCAAAAATTAAGGCTGGCGGTTGATATCCTAACTTTATTGCGTCAAATTTTACCCAAAACTTATGGATTTTTCTTATATTCGGGACTATCAAGGCTGCCGAGAAGATGACACATCAAAACTCGTCTCAATTTTTGTTTTCGTGAGATGGGTGAAGAACATAGTGCCAAGAATAACGTGCGAAATATTCATAAGTGAATGTGAGCTAATTCGATTTCAGGTTACATGAAGACTAAACGGCTATCCTTGGTCTCAGAAAATAGACCAAGTTTATGAAAAGGATCTCCTCCCAGGGCGGAACGCTTTGCATAGATAACAAGCAGGTATTTAGGCTCGCGAGAAAACCCGGTGTCCAACCTCACCCAAATTTTTGAAAGCATAAAAAGTGCTTTATACTGCAATAAATAAAACTTTTGCCGATAAGTTAAGTGATAGAATACTAAAAGTGACCTTAAATCCCACAAATTTAACTCATTTGGTTTAATTTAACTAGCTATGAGCCTGTAAATATTTGTCAACACTCTGATGTCTAGTGGTCGGTTGTCAGTTTTTTTTCTGATTCCGCATGGTTCTCATCTACACAATCACAAAATATGGCTTCGACACAGCTGTATACAAAGAGATATAGGAACCTGGAAAAACACAAGAAGTGTACTCCATGAGTACTTCATGTGATTAGGGACCGATATTGTGAGTAGTGATACGTACTCTCTGACTTGTTCCAGACAATATGGTTAGATTTGGCTGAGCTCGCAAATTCTATTCAAAACTTTCAGCATGCGAGTTATCCCGGAGAGGGTTGGGAGTTGTAAAAATTGTAAGATTATGGGAAAAACTGGTAAATGGAAGGCCGTCTGACCATAGGTCTGATTGAAACCTTTATAGATCATCTGAACGTTTCATTGGCCATCCTTCCAAGTCCTCAGGAGTCCTTCAGGAGCGAAGATTTTACTACCTTTTTGTTTTGGAATGTATCAAGGTCTTTCGGTTGGACGGTTGCAATAATAACGTGATGATACCTGGAATGAATCACCACGGGTGAGTGCAAGAAAATACCCATATATTGTACATGACACTACGATTTTGGTGTTTTTGTAGACCGTCGGGTGTTGAACACCTTTGTAGCCGGCACTACACTTCTCATCTTTAACCGCCGAAGGGAACACTGGCCACGCTTCAAAATTGACATCTTTCCATCGGTTCTTTAAGTAACATTTTGCGGGTTACTATACCGCAAACTTGGCAAGTAAATGCTCTTGGCGAGCTTTCAGTGGGCGGTAAAATAAATGGAAATATTTTGGGTGAGAATTGATTCACAGAGTGACACACGTATTCTAGGCTTTGGCCTCGTTGTTTGGTGGAATTCTACTGACCCTTCTCACCTCCTGGTGCCTAGCTGTCTGTAAACATATTCAGTTTCTTCGGACTGCTGGAAGGAGGCGATGAAATAGGCCAATGAAATCAAGGTGCTTGAGCGTGTTTCTTTTGTAGACAAATTGTAGGCTGGGAAAGATTAGTGGCAACAGCCTTTGTAGTGGTAAGTTAACGCGGATACTGGAGTTGTGCACAAGAATGTTAATTTTTCATGTGACCGGTTGCTATCACATATAAACTAATGTCAAATGTTTTCTTTAGTCTGGTTTGACAGAGGTCCGGAAGTAGAGAAACGCCGAGGGGCCTTCGAGTCGTGCAACCAATAGAGCTAGCATAATAATTTCAAGCAAATTAGTGGAGCACCACGGGCCAGCTGATGGCTGACAGACTTTTCTACAAAGTATGACCTGGATCATACTTATCTGGAAGACTCTGACGCGTCTTTTAATGCTACGCTAACTAGCGAAAACGACAAGAAGAGAGTCTACGCGTTGTTTACCAAGGTTGAAGCGTCAGAGGTGATCGGTTTACTCTGTATTGCCAGAAACATGTCGAATTGGGCCGCACAGAATAATTCTTTTCCGTGAATACAACTCTCGGACACAAGCATTGCTTGATAGTAAATTAACCAGCGCTAGAACCATTTACACACCACAGTCATTACCACCGATCTAATCCATAAATGCATAAGAGCTCGCAATCCGTACAAGGTTGAATCTTTTAGCATACCAAGAGAGCTGAAAAGACATAAATTAGCCCTCCACGTAACAAGTTCACCTCCGGTGCTATCGTATAACATAAAGTGAACACCTCTGAGGCCTTTGTGGATTCAAGACTCCGAATCATCATCACCTCCAGCAGGAGTGAGCTGCATGCCGTGGAACTCCTACTGATAGATTGTGCCTGCAACTGTGCTGACCAGAGAACGCCCCGGGCTGTGCTCTGGATAACCTCTGTTACTCAGAGAAAAACACCTTAACTCGGAGGGCTGGTTGTAGATCTGGATGAGTTATGAAGTAAAGGTCAAAAAGTAACTTGGGAACAAAAATGAAGGTGCAGCTCGTGGGCCGTTAAACAGAAAACTCGTCACGTATGAAGTGCATTTTAGGTGTTCATTTCTGTCTCTTGGCTTGTGTGGATTCTCAACGTGCTATCACGTTCTAAGCTGTTCTATCAAACTAGGTATTAGGAGGTTACGAGAACAGGAAAACCCTCTAATTACGAGTGTTTGTTCAAAAACGCTCACTAAATTTTACCATATTGTGATATCCGGTAACATTTGAATTTGTGACGAAGTCTGATTTAGTGAAGCTGCGTGGGTTTTGTGCGGTAGCTACCAAATGACTAGAAATTGGAACAACCGTAACCGAAGAACGATTCGGTTGCTAGGTTTTTCGCCCAGCTTGACAGTTTGATTCCAAATATTTCGTCACTAATTACGGTGAAGTGGTCAGTGCGGGGTAGTGAGTATATCATACATACATATATAATACCATATACTATGTACTATGTACGATGCCGTATACACAACAGCCGTACTATTTACTGAATGCTCAACAATAAATATTACACGTACAATCCCTAGTTCCTAGACTGAATTCAGTAATACTGTCGTAGCTGATCGGTTTACAGGCGGCTTTCATGTGGTTTGATTATATAGCTTAGAGTTCGAGTTGCGTTGTTGCTATATTCGCCTTGTATCTGGTTGGTTCATTGAGTGTATTTTATTCAAAAATTTTGTTCTTTTGGTGAGTGATCCGTTTCATTCTTGCTTTGTGGTCTGGTTTTCCGGTATTCTGTTGGATGAGTAGGGAACCACCCATTATAGTTCGCTTTCTTTTCTCCCACTGGCCCGTTGGTCATCGTTAGGTTGTGTGATTCCCAAAATTATGTAATTCTCTTGTCTATGGCAACTCATAGACTGCATCGATTATAGTGTGTTTGTTAATTAATTCCTCTGAATAGGGCGATGCCCCAGTAAACTCCTGCTTTCGTTTTGTTGTTAAGTGAACCACTATTTGGATTTTATCTGAATTTCGTTGATTACGCCTCCTGTCTTCGTGGATTGAAACGAGTGGTATTGAGCAATGTCTTCTTTTTTTTCATTTTGATTGGTAAAAAACAATTGCAATCCACCTGCCAAGCTGGGTGAACAGAACAACAAACAACAAGGGCACAGGAGTTAGTTAAAGCCCAAAACACCACCAGTAGAGCGCTCGTTTGGACGGCGATCTTATTCTTCTGGCATAATTATTCTGATCTTTCGCCATTACAAAGGAGAAGTAAACCCAAGTTCTGCTTTCATTGGAGCCCATCAGTGACGCATATTGATATTTAACTCTGGCGTACCTGATATCACTGCTTCATCAGCAAACGCCGGTTAACGGATTCAGGCTGAAGAGATACGATTGGTTTGCCAGACGCTTTGGATGATTACCCAGTGGTCGTCCTGGTTTCGTCAATTGATTGGATTTCCTTCATTACTGATGAACTCCAAGGAACTCAAGTCGTGTTTTCTCTCTCTGGCCTGGATCGTCGAAGGTTACTGCACTAGGACTGGAGAAGGGCTGTTCAATCAATAGTGATGTGAGCGCAGAGTCTAAGAGGCTCGTAATCATCCACAATTATTATAATTATTAGCCATCACTTATCTTCCGTACCAATAGTAAAGGCTCAGATCTTTCTGCAAGTATACTCTTAGTGGTCACTGAAATTTATGTTTGCACTGGGTGGAGAATTTGGCCAAGTCAGGAGTACACATATGTTCTAGATAGCCCTATAGAATACAAAGATTCCTCTTCGAAGTGATAGTATCACCTTGAGCTTGGAGATGCACGTAATGTAGGCGAAGAGATGCTGTTTGATTAGTTCTTTTCCCCACCGTTGCTACCACTGGGTGGACCAGTTTTTCAAGCTTCTCCTGGTAGGACTTTCCAGGACTTTGTTCTCATGCACTAAAACTAACCGACATTTTTCTTGTTTCATCCCTTTAGGAAAGCTTGGATACAGCGCTCTTTATGATTCTTTAAGGTTGTAGATGACTATTTGGTCTATGCAAAACTTCTCATGGTGCAAGCGAGTTACACGTAACCCCTCCTCATTGTCTCGTAATTTAATGCAATCGAAAAACCCTCGTCTTATGAAGGGTGATTAACCGAGTCCAGACTCCATGAGACAGTAGAGGTATCGTGACCATACTGCTTTCAACAATTAAACCCTGATTTGCTTCAACCACCTCTGCTTTCTGCAAAAATGAGTTCGCATGGTATATAGGCGGATTCGATTTAGTCGGAGACCGGTGATCTGGGTAAAGAAGACACTATTTCTCCACAAAGTTCAAGGTCTACTTTTGAACGAAAAAGCTGGTGGCCAGAAATTTGTTCAAGAAATTATATCGGAGCCTCCTCCATCACTCAAAATGTACAAAATTAGGGTACTACTCACCACATTTTCTAAACCACAAAGTGAAAACAGCAAGCTCATTATTCTAAAACGCTACTTTTTTAAAAGCAGAGCAACTCAGACTGCCAAAACCTGGTCAGTAACCAGTACACAAACAAAGATGCAGAATGATATTCTTCTCTGGCATCGCAGGTTTCATAGCCTCATCCCCTTTCAGGGTACTCGTACGATAATAGAGTAAAACGAGGATTGGGAACGAATAAACAAAAAGAGCAGAAACATGCAAGACCAAAAAGTTAGAATGGCGTTTTTCGAGTTCTTGATGTGTCTCTACACACTACATACAAATCAAATAGACTTGAACTAACTCCTAGGAGACGTTTATAAGAAGCCCTATCTGGATGTGTATTTCAGTGGTTTCTTAAGGACAACAGTTCATTATACACATCAAATTATCAGGGTCACTGAATAAGTTGAACTGGAAAATCGTTTCATATAAAAACCCGGAAATGGAGCAGTTTGTCTTTTTTCCTAAATTTGAAGAATACTCACAAACTATTCAATGTCTGTAGTAAGCTATAGGTCTTGAATAGCCCAATGCGTCTTCATAGATGGAAACCTGCGCGTATTGTCTTGTGACCATTTAGTTTTACGAGTTACAGAGTTATTGAATGCTTTTTGATGCAGTGTCATAAATACAGTCAGGCATATATGCCATAGTTAGAATTCCCGTAGATTGCAAGTTAGCAATTGGCAAGTGCGAGCAGAAAGAGGGGAATGTGGATATACCGAAGAAAAACCACTTTATACTGCACCCGAGTAGCCAGCGACCCGTTTGCGAACGCAGATTACCAGGGTCAAAAAGCAGCAAGCGCACAAAGAAGTAAACAGTGGGCGCGAGGTTTGGCTAGAATCATTTTAGAGGGCCTCATCGACAAGCGTCTCTCTCATCACCGTGCCGTTGTGGGAAACGTTGGATGGATGTGGAAATATATGCATCAGCTTCAGTGTTGTTCAGTTAGACAGAACCATTCAGCTAGTGATTCACTAACTAAATCGAATTGGTTAAACAATTAGTTTGCTAAAGTCAATAATCGATCAGTTATTTCGGAAAATGCCAAAAAATCTTACTTGCGCCTTGTGTGTGTTGTCGGTAGCTGTTAGATACGAATTAAGTAGTTGATTCCAAAGAGATCAAAATGTAGCATGGAAACGTTCAAACATCGAGGCGTCGCTTGCAACAACAGATACACACGGCTCCCAAAATAATGGACATGTATATACCCAAAATTCAAGACAACGTAGTAATCGGAATTATTCATACGCTCACACAAGAGTAAATCCGCGATTCTTGTAAAGTGAACTTGAAACTCGATTTTTGTTCATACAACAGATCAATATATTGCAAAACCGTCATGAAAATTGTAAAAAGGAACAATACCTGGCGCTACAAAATCTTGCCAATTAACAGATGAGAATAAGTACGACTGGAAAAGAGATGTGCGCCAAAAGACATATTTAAGAGGTTTCTTAAGCCGGTGACATCTTAAGCTGTTATTAAGGCCCCTTAAGGATACCCACAATTACCACATTTTGGTCGCTCAACGGTCTTTGAGAAATTCTGGTGTGTATCTAAAGCTTGATCGACAGCAAAGGCAGATTTCTAAGAGATCGTTTTCAAGACCTGAATCAGCTGACTGCTTGTCAGATAGAAGGAGCGTTTTTACATCCTCAGCTGATTGGTACTTTTTGAAATTCCCTACTTATATTTTGTCCCAAAACAGTGTGCCATATAAAGGCCGATGAAAGTAAAACTAGAACGTCCCTGTCATGTGACATCCGGCTAACTTACCAACAGTATCAGTATCAGAAAAACTACAAGTCTGGTGAGCTAAAATAAATAAATAAACGCATTCACAGCATATCATGGCAAGTGCAACGGCATCGACGGTTCGCATCGCGTAACAAAATGAAGCAAATGTAATACAAAGCGGTACATTTTTTGGAGAACTACATATGTAACGAGGGAGTCAGAAAACTGCCCTAGCGGGTGTCGGTTACAAGTATGTTTACCACTACTGAAATTATAAGTGCAGATACATCTCAAAATTAAGTTCTACTGGAATGGAGACCTCCTACTCCATGTGAACTACCATGCTTCGTCTCTGTACAATGTGAATAATCGGTAAAACGATTTACTTTTCATAACGGGGAAATTTTGGCAATTGTGGACTTGTTACCCCTCAGAAGACACAACCTTCCCTCCACAACCCGGAAAACGCGATCACAATTCGGCATGACATTCAATTTTTATTTGGCTCTGGTGTACCACAACTCTGAGTCTCCTATTGTTCTGTTACCTCCGACCGCATTCAAAGTGACAGATGACTAGTTCGCTGTTTGTACCACTTTGTTGTAATGTAGTTTTGGTAGTTTAACGAAAGATGAGGCAGTAGAAAATGAGTAACAGCAGACAGCTCCAAGAAGACGGGAATGATAGCAAATTACCTATCATGAGTGTTGTCTTTTCGAATGATACGATAGCGACTAAAATTTGCTTGACGAAACATACAACTCACAAGGTTACTAGTTGGTTACGGTTGGTTTTCCCGTCCTTGAGTCTCATCATGTAAGCGCAATCTCATATTTTCCGTCGACTCTATGATCTTCAGTAAAACATCTTAATTGTTGTTCATTTCATCAAAAGCATATTTTAACCCGGCCAAAATGAACAGCAAAAGACAACAAGGAATAAGATCCATTCGGTTATCACACAAAACTGTGAATTTGGTAGACCCTATGAATAACGGTTTGTCCTGCAATGAGCATCAACTTGACTGCGCGTTGTGTTAATTGGGGGAGACCCCTGTACTTGAGCAAATGAGCAACATAGATGGTTCATACTACATGCTGCGTTTTCGTCTTATTATGTAGAATGAGCGTGTAAACGCTGAGATAGGTGTCAGTATTTTGAGGGAGTCCATGAAGAAATCTTCAGCAATTGTATTGAGCTATTGAGCGATAAAGGTAAGCTACGGTCGGAGAGTGTAATTTTTTAGGAAGGCTGTTTATGACCACGCGTGCTGGTATTTTATAAAACAGTAGAATGGCATGTTATAAATGACTTTTATGGATACTGATACGGGTAACTGATGCATTCACAGAGTTGTTCGTACTTGTGATGGAAGCGGTCGGCGCTAGGCGGATGATCTGGGTAAGAAAACGTGAAATGATCTTCAGCAGTGTGGTAAGTATTTGGTAAATTTTTGTCCAAAAAGCTACTTGAACACTTTCAACTAAAGATATAAAGGGTTACGTGAATCCCTTAAAGACAAATTGATTGAATAAATGATGAACAAGATTCTTCATTTTCCTGCCTTATGTGTAGTATAGGAAACTGCAAAGGTCCGCATACAGCCTGAGTCATTGATCCGTGCAACGTTGCAAGGAGCAAATGGTAACATGAGGCGATGTGTAAATAAGTCAATAAGAAATGTCGTTGTTAATTAGGCAAAGGTTTGCGTTCACTTGTTTGGTGTTCGAAAATTTCAATGCGAATTTACTCCACTAAATCGCAAAGTTGTCAATGCTCTGGACAGGAAGTTGATACTGTTAGTAAGATGATAGTTTTTTGTTGGCATATCCTTGATGGATTGTCGTGAGAATATCAGACACAATAAAGGCAATAGCACAAAGGCTGAGGTAGAAATTTCTTTTTTTGCAACAGTGAAAACAGAAGGGAGGATTCCTGTCCATCAAAGCTCACCACATGAAATTCCATCAAAATTCCATACAATGGGTACTTCCTTTGTAGTGTCAGGTATTAACAGTACCAGGGTGAAGAAAAAGTGAATCAGGCAAACAGAGCCTGACGGGATGTAATAAGTCATCTAAGAGAAAAGCAGACAGGACCGCTCCATTTATAAATTTCCTTATAAGCTTGGGGGTGACAAAGCATTAGTTGGAAGGGCCAGAATGGTATCCTCTTTGGTGTACGTGATAAACGATGGTTTGGTTCGAAGTGGACAACAGTCTCCACGGTGGTAAACTCAAGTTAAACAAGACTGAAAAAGAATAAGAAACGAGACGCATTCCCTGAGGTTTTTTTGGATTTCCGTTGCATAAAGCCGGTTACGTTGGGCTATGTCAGTCTTTGGTCGTATTGATGGCACCAATGGTGGTGTGTGGTAGTGCTCATATGATGCAAATTAGGCACATTGAATCTTATATAAATAACAAAACATGACTCATAAAAACATTTTCAGTGAGTCCAAACTACGTGCTCATAGAGGTCGTCAGCATCGGACATAAAGTACAAAGCCCCTTTGATATAATACGTTTTTCTCTTAATCTTCACCTACCATTTCCTTCTCACGTCACCTGGTATGCCCAGTAAGAATAACAATTTTTACGGCCAATTTTCCAAGATACTCACAATCCCTTTACACTTTACCCGAGAAATAAAATAGCAATGCAGATGTCAAAGCGGCGCTGTTAGGCTTCAGAAGCCAACTAACTCATGCAGTCAGTAGGTTTACCTTTCATAAGGCCGAAACTAGACAAACATAACCTCTTCAAACTATCTTGGACTGAAGACCTCCGGAGAGTTCACGAAAGGTTAAGAGATATCTGCTTTTCTACAGCAAACATTGTCATACTGCTCTTGATAAGCAATTAGAAATGAAACCACCACTTAAGTTAGGACGATCCAGACTTACAGCCCCAACTAGAATTTTCAGCCAGGGTATTGAAGTTGAACACCCCTACGCTTATTGTGAACAAGGATATCCGCGGCGACTGCAATGTCTTAGCGTGCACTTCTTGTTGATAGCATAAATCCACTAAACAAACTCCGAAAACGCTTCCGCAAACCTCTGATTCTGATAAGTAAATCAGGCGGCCAAAATTTGGCGAAGACTTCGATAGTAAATCTTGACACTAGTGAGGTTTCAGACTTTGACGGGATCTCAGTTTCAGCCAGTCTGATGGCTGTCATCAAAACCATGCCCTATCTACAGTACCGAATAGCATTCATGGTGCATCTTGCCGGACTTTTGGATGCAAATACACAAAAATGTTCGCTATCTTATTTTTCAAAATATCTAACAACACCATTGTCATTTAAGTAAACAGCAATTGCCTGACGTTGACGTACTACAGAAAGTGTCCTAATTCTTGTTACTTCATGGTTACATCCTGCATTGTTCAGTTTAGTTACACATTTGGCCAAATACCATTCAACAGAAGTCCCACGAATAATCCCACGAATAATCTGACGTCCTGTTGTGAGAGAAATCCCCCCAAACAGCATGTAGCAGGTACCTACACATTCACAAACCCCTATTAGCGTATTTTCACAAATGGTTTTGCGATCACGTAGCGAGTAAATATATTCAAATAGTCGTCTTACAAAACAACCGAATGTGCAACAAAGAGAACGGCACTGTAACAAACAAATCAGGGTATAGCAGTGAAGGTGACTCCCATTTTCCTGTTTGTTTGATTTATTAAAACAGCCTTTGACTTTATCAGACACATAAATTGTGAGGCAAATATTCTTGAAGCTATTCTGGCTTAGAAACATCAGCTATCAATGCAAGATAGTTATCGCATTGGGTCAATGTTCAGTGTGTCCGGTTTTGGGTTCCGTAATCCACTGGGTTTGATATCGGGATTTTGAAGGTTTAACCGGACGCCAGGTAGCTGATATTCTGCGGACACCGATCGTAAGGTGTTATGTGATAATAGGTATCGCTGTTGAAGGGGATGTAATAATTTCAGACCTTCAGGGCATTCCGAGATGTCTATGGGCTAAGCGTTCTAAATTGTTGCAAGATACAATATATAAAATGACTCAGATGGCAAACTTCAAATCCAAAAGCCGTGCTGCTCGAAAGTGCGCCGATTCTTAGAGCCACATCTCAGATTTCTTTAAAACCATAGTTCTAACAAAAACTTTAATGCACGGCTTCAGTCAGAAATTTAATTTTTCTAGTCGCCAGAGTTTTGTTGAAAGTTTCTAAACGTACTCAAGGTCTTCTATGGGCACCAAATTTCTATTGTTAGTGTCTGTCATGGCTCAGTTTGGTGAAAGTGATGGATGATCTTGTACAAGAGTTAGCTAGACATGTTTTTTCTCCTTCATTAAATTCCAGCATGCTACGAAAGCATGCATAAGTAATAATTTAGTAGTAGAGCAGCAATTTGTGAGTTCTATACGAAAATGCTTTGCAGCAGGCTTCTCACTAGACTATGCCAAGGTCAAGGAATTCATCGCAACTGGTAAGCGTATCGTTACTTGTTTATGACCAACAGCACACGTTGTACTGGGTACCTGGTAAGATTGTACGTTCACCGGTACAACGACCCTTTTTGGTTACTTCTTACCACCTGGAGCACAACCACATACTTGGAAAGTTTTTTCGAGAGGAGTTCCATCAAGCGGTGCCTAACAAGCGATAAATTTACGGTGTGCAGTTTGCATTTGAAGTATAAGACTACGTTGTTAGAGGTTCACAGACACGTTGCAGATTAGTTTAAGAAGGTGTGGTTGTGGTTAGCGACCCTAGGGCGTCTATTAAAGAGAATAAAATATTAATATAAGTCACGTGTTACACGGCGAAAGATCAAAGGAATTGTCAACTCGTAATCCAAAACAGGGAATCGCAAGCGTTTGTATTCCGTTAAACACCATACCATGAATAGGAAATTCTATTTTTCTCGTATGTTAAACCTTCAGTAGGCACAACATCAATCCAATGGTTTAAATAGATGCAGTCATTGTATTGAGCTAAAAATCTTGTTTACGTTGGGAATTAGCAGTACTATCAAATTAAAAGTTGCGACAGCAAAAGCCCAAAGTTTTTTCTAGCCTAAAATGGGGTTTGTCCGCGTGTCTTACCACAATACACTTTGTTCAGTGATGCGAACAATGCTGATAGGAAAAAATAATAACCGGCGGGAAAAGTAGCACTTTAAAAGTGCTACAGTGCTCAGAATCCAGAAGGTCTAGTACTGTCGTATCAAACGAATAATTTATCATTAATTAGATCAATGCTTATGTTTGTTATCTTGTAGGTGACATGTCGTCTATTCCAGTAAAATATCAAACATATGGATGTATGCTGGTACTGAAATTTAATGGTTGTAGAGGTTTTTCCCGCAGTCCCATTTTGACAATTTCTATAGGTCGTAAATGTTGATGTTACGGGTAAGTCAAACCGTTTTGGGTGGGTTTCACTAGACCGGCTGACTTTCACTTTAAGAGTGAACGTTTCCTTTAACGAATGATATAAGGGTCTAGTGACTAATCATGTATGTCTTCGTCAGAAGCGAGAATTTCGCGCCTTTGCGCTAGCTGTTTTGCTTTTTCAAGGATATTATTTCATTTATTATATTATGTGTAGAAAGTAATCCTTTAAAACAGTCGTCATGGAAAATATGACGTGGCAGAATTGGGCTGATGAAGCTTTGTCCGGCTGCTACATAATGCTGTGCTCCTTTTACGCGTGGAAAGTCATCCAAAATAACATTTTTTTATTATATTGTGACCCTTTGCAAAACCTTTTGACCGCAACCGAAACATATTCCACCACGTGCCCCGGTTTGATAACCTGGCTGAATGAGCATGCACCAGACTATAACCACTTAGATTTCGCCAAGATTTAAAACCTTTGCGTTCAACCAAGCCCCGCTATGTCTCCAATCTCATTTTCCGTCGGTTGTGGGTAATTAAAAGAAAGTAATCGTTCATGCTCGGCGCTACTTGGTGTAGCTTGAGAATATGGTTAATAATCGGCCATGCGTGTGTTCAAAAACATGCATACACCACGCTCACGGCCTAGAACATGCAATTCAGAAGGTTTTTGGCACAGTAAATGTGCGCAAGCATGAGATGTACATTAATTACAACTTCGACCGCCAAGAAATTTTCGAGAGAGACGGCTGCTTTTTTTGTGGATTATCGGATTATAAAGTATGTTGTTATTCTTTGACATACATTGACACACATTCACGCAAAGTACAGAAATAGAAATAACTTAAGGGTGAGAACTCCCCTGCTAAAAACATTAAGTTATTGACGCAAACCCAAAGATTTTCTCAAAAAGTTAACACCTCAGCTGGTCCTTAAACAAGCACTTTTTATCAATCTATGTGATTATCTTGCATACACCTGTTTTCAGTATTCAGGGGCTACTCTTTACCCTGCATTGAGATAAGCAATCAAGTATCAGTTGCTTAGGTCGATTTCTAATTCAGCAGCAATGGACTATCAAATAAAACCTACCAGCGAAAGTGTTATTCTATCTCTAATTCTTAAGCCACAGCCACCACCAGTGGAAGCCTTGTACAAGCAGTTTAAAAGAGTTGTCTGCAACTCGATGTTCTTAGAGCCACGCAAAGCCATAAGTTACTTAAGGCGTCTGATTGTGCAAATTCAGTTAGTCTTACGTCAAAATTCAATTTCTGTACTGGACGGTCAGCCCCCCGGTGTGGTAGGAGAGCCCTCTCCAAATTGAGTGGTCATCTTTCGAGACAGACGGTGTCCCCCGAGGTCCCTATGGCCATTCACCCAACTCTGCTAATTTCTGATATCCATAGGACCGACTGATAGAGCCGTGACAACGATCCTTGCCAACTGTTTGGAGAAGACCTTCAAGCTCGTCCACCGGGTGGTTGTTGATGTCATTGGACCCCTACCAGAGACCAGAAAAGGTAACCGTTTCATTGTTGTCATGGTCGACTACTTAAATGAATGGTGTGAAGCTGTGCTTGTGAAGCAACAAGATACCCGTACGATTGCGTCGGTGATAATCTCTGAGTGGATATACCGCTAGTGGTACCAGCCATTCTCCACTCTGATCAGGGCCCATCTTTGAGAGCCACTTGCTGCGGGAAATATGTGCATTACTGGGGATCCATAAAACGAGGACAACACCGTACCACTCAGAGGGGAAAGGTCTGGTGGAACGCACCAACAAGATCATAAAGAAGATACTAACTACCCTTGTGGATCGCTATGAAGAGGAAAGGTGGGACGAACACATTCCGCTATGTATGCTGGCCTATCGAGCAACTACACACGAGTCGACAGGTTATGCACCGGCATCTTTACAACTCGGCCACGACCTCCGACTACCTTTAGACGCAGACACGCCTGTGGTTCCTGCAGACCTGTTTGGCGGTAACGAATACGCCCGGTCACTCCGAGAACGCCCGTCCGCTGCACTACAATACGCACGTGAAAACATCGGACATGCACAGCAACACCAGAAAACTGTATACGACCGCAAATCATGCGGACCTTTGAACGAAGTAGGCGACTATGTGCTTCTACACCGCCCGAAACCACTACCGGGTGCGCCAGCAAAATTCCATCACATGTGGTAGAGACCTTATGTTATCGTTATTAAGAGGTCAAATAACACCTGTCATTCGTGACCATTCTAACCCACATAAGGATGTACAGTGTGTACATTACAGTCAGTTAAAGCCCTACCCTTCACTCCGTGCTGGCACCAAGCCGTCTACGTCTTCCTATCCCCCACCTGTCAGCCATACTGTTGAGATCAGTACATCCGACACGAATACGGCTTCTGAGCACTGAGGACAGTGCTCATACTCGGGAGGGGGCAATGCAACGCAGTTGAAACTCGGCTGTATCTGCATGCACGTTTATCACATGAGCTTATGTGTCTCCCCCCTCTCTCTCCCGATTGCAGGTACCATGGTCGAACTACCACGAGCCCCGGATAAGAAAGAGTACCCGCTTGTACACCCACTACTGACATTGACCTAGCTTTTGTACTCCCGACTTCCGGTTTCGGTTTCGGTTGAATACACGTGTGTCATCACCACGCTCCGGTGTTCTCTTCTGACGCGCCCGACTTGTGCGCATGTGTGCTGTGTATACCGTGTGAACTCATTAATACCAGTCCGTATATCTGCACATTTCAGAACCGACGTGTACCGTCGCTACATCCTCTCGAACATCGAATACCGCTGACTTCCTGACGTCCCACGCTTGAGGTGCTTGAGGTGGGGTAAAAAAGAAAAACAAAGCAGAAATGGATCAGAAAGGCGAGTGGTCATTACGTGACGTAATTATTTGTTTTCCTATTCCTCAGGCTAGTTCATCACCCTTCTGTGACAGCTCAAGTTTCAAGACTGAACCGTTCTATCTTATACAAAGCTGACTCTCCCTCAACCATTTCTATAGACGATTCGTTACCATTTATTTTTGGACTTGTTGTTGAAATTTCGTCCCACTTTGAACTGAAAGATGGACTGTCAGTGCAAGCGAGGAAATAGCATGGAACAATTTTATTAAATTATTGCAGGAGACCTCTGCTTCTCCGCGTGAAATACGTGCCATAGGACGTTTATAAAACAAAAAATCTCAACATCACAGAATGTATCCGCGAACCTTAACGTATCCATCGAACTGGCTTTTTCCACACAACCTTGTTCTGACTATCCACATCATTTCTTCCAACTAAAGCTTGGGAGGAACTCGACATTTGTTATTTCCGGAAATCTCGATTCAAACTTAACTATAGTCATGGATATGTAACCATATTTGGAAGTTCGCACTCAGAACGTTAGGTTACTTTTATCTTGGTGGACCATATTTTCCTGCTATATGACTCAGCAAAAGCAGTAGCATCCTATGAACCAACACGTTAACCGGAAAAGTCGAAAAGGTGTCGAGCGACGTCGCCCGGACTTCAACCGCGAGCCAGCAGGGGCGCTACCCAGGCTTACACCTCTCAGCCAAATTTCTCTTGAGCAGCTGAGCCTCGTACGCAGTGGTTGTACGTTTAGTTAGGGATCACGTGACTAGGTCCAGCCAATCATTTGCTTCAGTTTGGTTTGTGCATGAATCGACTTCCGATAAAGTGCGAAATCAAATATTATGTAGCGTGGGACGTCAGGAAGTCAGCGGTATTCGACGTTCGAGAGGATGTAGCGACAGCACACGTCAGTTGTGAAATGTGCAGATATACGGACTGGTATTAATGAATCCACACAGTATACACAGCACACATGCGCACAGTTCGGGCGGTACAGGGGAGAAGACCGGAGTGTAGCAACAACGCACGTGCTTTAACCCGAACGGAAACCGGAAGACGGGTAAGAGGTCGGTCAAGGTCATTCCGGGGGGTTGTAAAGGCGGTTATTCTTTCCTGTCCGGGGCTCGTGGTGGTCCGACCATGGTACCTACAACAGGGAGAGAGGGGGGGAGAGACACATAAGTTCATGTGATAGACATGCATGCAGATACGGTCGAGTTTCAACTGCGTTACATTGCCCCCTCCCGAGTCCGAGCACTGTCCTCAGTGCTCAGAAGGTGTTTGTGTCAGAAGTAGTGATCTCAACCGTATGGTTGACAGGTGGCAGCTAGTGGGACGCTGACGGCTGGGCGTCATTACGAGGTTGGCGGAATGTTTTTTTGAATGGTTGTAATGTACGCATTGCGCATCAGTATGCGGCTGAGATGGGTTACGGATGGTCTTTTCATAATAATAACATAAGGGCCCTGCGACGGCTGGTGGAATTTTGGCAGTGCACCCGGCGGTGATTTCGGGCGATGTAAGAACACATGGTCACCCACTTCATACACAGGTCCGTTTAATCTGCGGTCGTATACAGCCTTTTGGTGCTGCTGAGCACGTCCGATGTTTTCGCGAGCGATTAGCAGTGCGGCGAACGGACGTTCGCGGAGCGATCGGACGTACTCGTTGCTGCCAACGAGGTTTGCCGGGGCCACGGGCGTCTGCGTCAGAAAGCAGTCGAAGGTTGTGGCCGAGTTGTAGAAATACCGGCGCATAACCTGTCGATACGTGTACAGCCACACGATAAGGCAGCATGCACAGGGGGATGTGTTCGTCCCACCTTTCCTCTTCATAGCGATCCACAAGGGTAGTTAGTATCTTCTTTATGATCTTGTTGGTGCGTTCCACCAGACCTTTCCCCTCTGAGTGGTACGGTGTTGTCCTCGTTTTATGGATCCCCAGTAATGCACATATTTCCCGCAGCAAGTGGCTCTCAAAGATGGGCCCTGATCAGAGTGGAGAATGGCTGGTACCACTAGCGGTATATCCACTCAGAGATTATCACCGACGCAATCGTACGGGTATCTTGTTGCTTCACAAGCACAGCTTCACACCATTCATTTAAGTAGTCGACCATGACAACAATGAAACGGTTACCTTTTCTGGTCTCTGGTAGGGGTCCAATGACATCAACAACCACCCGGTGGACGAGCTTGAAGGTCTTCTCCAAACAGTTGGCAAGGATCGTTGTCACGGCTCTATCAGTCGGTCCTATGGATATCAGAAATTAGCAGAGTTGGGTGAATGGCCATAGGGACCTCGGGGGACACCGTCTGTCTCGAAAGATGACCACTCAATTTGGAGAGGGCTCTCCTACCACACCGGGGGGCTGACCGTCCAGTACAGAAATTGAATTTTGACGTAAGACTAACTGAATTTGCACAATCAGACGCCTTAAGTAACTTATGGCTTTGCGTGGCTCTAAGAACATCGAGTTGCAGACAACTCTTTTAAACTGCTTGTACAAGGCTTCCACTGGTGGTGGCGTCTGGCGCCCGGGCGATAGATGCAAGAGTAACCATACTCTTGATTCCAATATTGCCAACGTCCTACTTGACCGTCGGGGTCGCGGAAACTCTGTAACCATTGTAGTGAGTGATGGTCTGTCCGAACAAGGAAGCGCCTGCCGAGCAAGTAGGGCCGGAAGTGGTGGAGAAAGTACACGAGGGCAAGCATTTAACTTAGAGTTGTTGCACCACGCGACGTGAAATGCTTCCCCGGTATTGTTCGAAGTGGTGGAGTACACGAGGGCAAGCATTTAACTTAGAGTTGTTGCACCACGCGACGCGAAATGCTTCCCCGGTATTGTTCTTTCTTCCTTCCCGTCAAACTCTTCTCTTATCTGTTGCTGTCTGCTACATCTATTCCATTGATTCTATTTACATTATTTAACCCCTCAAGCACTTTAGCCCTTGGATGGCCGGAACAGTTTGGTCGGCCATTCTTTACGCGGGCTTTTTGGCCTATTTGCATTACCTCGTGGCATACCGCTGCGAAGAGAAGAGTCCCCCGAAACGGTACCCAACCCCCAGTGCATTTGCCGAAAGACCACTGTCAGTGTTCCGCTTTGATCGGGATACTCGACGCGAAATTAAAGCGTCTTTTGAAGGCATTGGAGGACTCAGGCGCTAAGAATGCAGCGACCTGGGCGAAAGTCGACAAGGAACTTTCCTCGCTGAACGAATACCTCGCGATGTCCATACCGGGTCCCATGGCTGCGAAGAAAGTCATACAACTTTCTGACGCGGCTATAAAAACCGCCACAGCGTCTCTAGTGGACAGACGCCTAAGGTAAAACAGGCTGATAATCTGGTGGTCATTCTGCGGAAAAATCACGCCAGTGAAGCTGGCACAGTCGATCCTCAGCAAGCCTGATAAATCGCTCCACGCAAAATGGCTACGCCAGAAGGGAAGTAAGCGAACCCTTAGACTTCTAGTCACTCTTTCTTCCAGGAAAACTTGGAGCGGGCTGGTGGCATTCAAAAGGCCAACCCAATGATCAGGCGCCTATCTGAGGATCGCCCTCTAGACGCGCGCAAGCTTGGTCACAACAGGTCAGGAGTGGAAGCACGAAACAGGCTTCCGCCGGGCACTAAACCAGACGACCCCAAACTCATGATCAAGCCGATTGCGCTCATATCCCCCTGTGCTCCCGAAAGCAGGCCGACGAAACCAGCTGGT
>NW_008752082.1:0-2709 GCF_000715545.1 Opisthorchis viverrini | reverse complement strand
TCCAATGCCAGCGCCCTCCAAATGGATGTAGACGCTGCCAAGCAGTGGTCGTTGAACTGGTACCTTCCTCTGAATGATGAAAAGTGTGTCCATGTGTCGTTTGGAGGGGGTTCAGCGAATGCCTTTGTTATGCATGGTGAAAAGGGACCAGAAAACATCATGAGGATAGATGCCAAAAATGATTTAGGCATCTGGGTCTCCTCAAACTTGTCCTTCGCACTACACCATGAGAAATCGGCCCAAAAGGCATTCGCCGTTTTACGGATGATCCGACGTACCTTCTCCCGTATTACTCGCATGGACTTCCAAATACTCTATGGGGCCTACGTCAGACCGCTCCTGGAGTACGCCAACCAAGTTGTCTACTCAGGACGTACGAAAGACGTTACCCTCATTGAGCTTGTCCAGCGGGCCGCCACGAGAATGGTTGCCGGCCTCAAGTCCGTGGACTACGAAATGCGTCTCGCGATGCTTGATCTCTTTCCCCTGGAGTACCGTCGCCTCCGAGGGGACCTAATTCTTACTTACGCCCTGTTTGAACAAAGCTTGGCAAACAGGTTTTTTACCGTTGACCCAGCAAACACCCGGCGGGGGCATAGTAAGAAAATCTTCAAGCTCAGGGCACACACATCCGTTAGACAAAACTTTTTTTCATTTCGGGTAGTAGCTGCGTGGAATGACCTTCCTCCGACGGTTGTACACGCTCCTTCTCGAACCCAATTTAAAGCACTATTAGACGTTTATTTATGCGAATCCTCGCGCTGGCGAGCATACTGCCCCGCGCTGAGAACATACAGAGCAGTGCTACATCCTTTTTTCACTTGTGCCTTTAAGGTGAACGACAGTCACTGACCGACAAGAACAAAACTGACCCGAGAAGCTTGGGCAAAACCTCAGTCCCGTGTATCAAACCATGAATCCGTGAATCCGTAAACTGACCAGTTACCCCTGATAAGACCGACCGTACCGCCTTGAGATCTCCTTCGTCGCTGGCCCCATTTGCGAGACATAACGCTCCCTCGAATCACATCCCAAAAAGTGTCTATCTTAATAGGTACGAATGTACCAGATGCACACTGGGTGATAGAGCAGCGTGTTGGGACCAGTAAACCTTATGCGTTGTTGACAGTATTTGGTTGGGTCGTTTTTGGTCCATCGGGTATCGGCGGTAGCAAAACCACCGCAATAAACTGCCTTAATACGCAGGAGACTATAGTAAGCGACGTAATACGCTTGTTCGAACTTGAATTTAATGATCAAAGATCCAAAACGGATATATCAATGTCGATCGAGGATAAACACGTTCTGAGTCTGGCGAAACAATAAACCAGCCTCTTAAACGGTCACTATCATGTCCGGTTCCAATGGAAAGTGATTGGCATGACATACCGGAAAACAAACATATAGCCCAGAAGTGACTGAACTACCTTCGGCTCCGTCTATTGAAGGACCCAAATCTCTTACGCCTGTATACAAATACTATACTGGAACATGAAACCAAGGGCTACGTCAACAGGGCCCTGACCGACCATGTGAGGTACGTCGATTCGTCCCTCACCATCCCGTTTTTAATCCGCACAAACCGGGCGAGGCGAGGATAGTGTTTGATTTTGCGGCGAAGTCCGGAAAACTGTTGCTAAACGATTGTTTATATCCGGGACCAGAGTTGACAAATGATATCACCGGAATTTTGCTACCATTTCGTTTGAACGATATTGCATTGTCTGCAGACATCGAAGAAATATTCTTGCAAGTTCGTCTGAAGCCAGGAGATAGAGTAGCACTAAGCTTTCTATGGTACACCGACGGCAACTTGGAGCAGACCCCAGAGGTCTACGAAATCAATGTTCACCCGTTTGGGGCGACGTCCTCGCCATTTTGCGCAACATTTGCTTTGAGACAAACGGTTTATGACAACTGTGAATCATTTGACGAAAGCACTATCAGAGTCATGAAGAAGAATTTTCACTTTGATGACTGCTTGGTGTCGGTCCATTCTGCCCATGGAGCTATTAGGCTGATCGACCAGCTGTCTAAGTTGTTGAAAAGGGGTGGCTTCCATCTGCACAAATAGATAAGCAACAGCGATGAAGTTTCCTCCCAGATACCGGTAAGCGAGCGTGCGACAGACTTGGTGTCTTTAAACGCAATACATCCTGACATACACAAGACATTGGGACTCCATTGGTGTGTCAGGACTGACAGCTTCAAGTTTAAATTAACTATGCCTGAGCGTCCAGTGACCAAGCGAGGTATCCTCTCGTGTGCAGCCTCCTTATATGATCCATTAGGATACGTCGCACCTTTGCTGTTACAACCAACCTTTGCTGTTACAACGACAACTTGCGGCCGAAAGCCACACAGACCCTCACAATGGTCACCAGGCCTGCATCTCATTTTCCTGACCACGAGCCCTCCACTTCTACCCTTGGACCCCCGCCTGTGCCTCCTCAGACATCAATGGCATCAAAGAAATCCCCCCCTGTGGTGTCGGACGCAGAATCTTTCCAGCCCCTATCCTACAGTCGAAGATGGGAACACAGTCTCTCGCTTAAGACCCCCCGACCTAATGACACTTCGCCCTTTTCCACCAAAGCGCGCCCTCGGGCTCAAACACCTACTATCAAAGCCTGGTATTGTAACGCCCCTGCCTGTGCAAAATCCACAAAATTCCCACTCATCACCTGCTACCTCCTCTGCCTCCTCCGA
>NW_008752081.1:345949-396024 GCF_000715545.1 Opisthorchis viverrini | reverse complement strand
TTTTCTGGGGGATATTGATAACCCCAACATACAGGATTTGATCTGTTACTGTACAGAGTTGAACCAAAGACAAGATGACCAGTTTTGAAGTATACTCTTATGTCCTCAAATTTTTCATCTATTCAGAGTTTAGTCCGTCCTTACAGTGTTGCATCCGCCCTTAACAACTCTGGTCAACTCAAACCGTCCCTTTACATTGAGTGAGCATCAGAAATCACCAGAACTCCTTCTGTCTTCAGAGTCTACCATACAGCTTTGTTCGCAGCCGTACGAATCCCTCCTTTTGAATGGTCCTTCTCTCTAACTTACCGCTATCATTTTGGCTTGATATGTTAGACAGATCTCACGCAAATCGCCCACCTGTGTACCTGGCCACATGTTTAGAGGTAATAATGCAGAATACCCTGGTGGTTGGGAAGTGACAGTGTCTTCTGTATGACGTGTTGGGCTTAGTCTGAAGCAGTTCTGCTATGGTTGTCCTGGCGAGGTTGTGGTTGACTGAAGTGAACAGCGATGTGACATCAAATGAAAGCATGACTTCATCGTCTTCTATACTGACGTTCCGTAGTTTGTGTAGGAGCTGACCTGCATTATTAACTGTGTGTTCCGATTCGGAGATTAAGTGTTTTATTCTTCTCCATAAGTCTTATTTTAATTTGTCAGTTGGGGTTCCCAGAAGTTAAAAGATTAGTCTGCGTGGAGTTCCTTCAATTTTGTCAACCACAACCTCGCCAGGACAACCATAGCAGAACTGCTTCAGACTAAGCCCAACACGTCATACAGAAGACACTGTCACTTCCCAACCACCAGGGTATTCTGCATTATTACCTCTAAACATGTGGCCAGGTACACAGGTGGGCGATTTGCGTGAGATCTGTCTAACATATCAAGCCAAAATGATAGCGGTAAGTTAGAGAGAAGGACCATTCAAAAGGAGGGATTCGTACGGCTGCGAACAAAGCTGTATGGTAGACTCTGAAGACAGAAGGAGTTCTGGTGATTTCTGATGCTCACTCAATGTAAAGGGACGGTTTGAGTTGACCAGAGTTGTTAAGGGCGGATGCAACACTGTAAGGACGGACTAAACTCTGAATAGATGAAAAATTTGAGGACATAAGAGTATACTTCAAAACTGGTCATCTTGTCTTTGGTTCAACTCTGTACAGTCAAGAACAAGGCCTTGCAGTGAGATCTCCAATATCCCTGGTTGGGGTAATGTAATATAATCGTTCAGCTGTGACACTCTTTTGGTGCCCAACTGCCTTGGCACCCGAAGGAAGAACAAGGTTTAAATTCTGCCCAAGCATAGACAGGAGCAGCCGAGATTCAGAGGTTGGGTTAGGAACAGAGACAATCTAGTCAGTAGGGTTGCGCATAAGCCACTAAGCTATCTCAGGCCCAAACATTCCCGTTGCAAGATTCTAAAAAAAGGACTTCGGCCGAATAGGAGTGTTCACCGATCATTTTTTGGCATTGTGTGGATGATGCTTTCGTGGTGGTCAGGTGTGGTACCGTCAGTAGATTCTAAGAATAGCTGAATAACCTAAATCCATGCGTAACATTTGGTATGGCGATTCATACATACCTCACCTCCCGGATTTGATGGCTCATGAGTGGAGAAAAAAATACATTACCAATTACCAGAAACGAATCACTTGTTCTCCCATCATAAAGCGATATACACTGGCATGGTCTCATCGACGCTTAGTAAAGCCTGAGCGCTGCATACAGAAGAGGTTGACCGAATATCAGCCCAACATTTAGTTTAAAAACAGACTTCAAGAAAATACGCACCCGACGAAGTTGAGTGAGCGGTAATTGATAAAGGTAGGTTACCCAGTACTATGAAGCACTAGGGAAAGGACTGTGATTCCATACAAGGTAGGACAGAACTTGTTAGACTATTCGTGCTCCGTATGTCAGTCGATCTACTTTCTTGGAGGGCACTTTTCGCACAGCCATGCGGAGGATGGAGACGAGCCACGGGAAGTGAAACAATCACTTGGCAATAAAGTAAGTAAACATGGTTGCGCTATTCCTTGTCGTCTGTCTGGATGAGAACCCCAAAACGGGACATATCGATGGCTGGACACATTGTTAGACGGGGCCAAGTTGCGCACTCAGTGAATCTGGAGCAACCAAGCTGTTTCCCTCAATGTATAGCTCTTCTCCTTGAACTTCTCGATGAAAGGTCTACTAACAACCCCGTATTTCCGCATCAGTTTTTTCAACCACCGCCTCCAATGCCCATAGGAGGCAATAGCTATCTACTCCATCACCCCAAATTATCGTCGAACGCGACTGTAGCCTCTATAACAACGGTAGAGCATGTATGTGGTTTTTACAGTTGATGATGATGTTTCATAGGATGCTTAACTTCACAGACGTTTCTGAAAGTATATACTCAGTATTCGTTTATTTGATAGGTCGCTGCCAATTTTTGAGGACCAGAAAGCCCGACATAAAATCAAATGCAACGACCAGCATTGAGACCTTTAGAGAACAATCAGCCAGACGACCGTACATCGAAATTACTGAGCACAAGAGGGGAATGACCAAATCACCAAGAAATGTAAATATTAAGCGCCGATCAGACTCGGCGACTGCGGGACAGGCATGGCACGGGGCATGGAAAAAAAAAGCGTTCAGCTGTAGTACCCTTCCGGTGCCTAGCTGCCATGCCACCCGAAGGGAGCACGAGGGCTGGGATACTGCCAGGTTGCCCAAGCCTAGTCAGGGGAAGTCGACAAGCGGAGGTCGGATTCAATCTACGGACATTCTGGTCAGTAAATTCACGCTCTAACCAATTTGGCAATCTTCCCCCAAAGTGAGAAAGGACGAAAATGCACTAGTCGAGATATTGACAGTGTATACTATAAATAAAACAGTACTAGCTTCCTTTTCAGGAAGCTATACAGTGCATAATGTGTCTTTCATCTAGCTTTAGCTTACTGGCAATTTCGGGCGGCAAAAAGAACCGGAAATAATACGATGACTACCTATATTTTGAACGACAAACTCAAGTACTCAGGATCGACCGCCTTCATTGCGTTTCATCAATAAATAGATGTTACTTTTGAGTTGAAGAGCTCCAAACTTGATTACTGCGGCACTGTAGGTCGGAATGCGGGGTTTGGAATGAGTTTGCCGCCAGAAGGATTTAGTCGGTGGAGGAGTAACAAAGGTGGAGATGGTGCACTGATTGTAATATGGGCTAGACAGCCATCATTAAGGCGCTGGATTAGATCGGAGTATAAAACAGTGCATTCCGAAAAGAGATAAGGACATCAAGTTTGACAAAACTGAACCACTTTACGGATGCTGATCCAGCGATACTTAGGATAGCCTGGATGTAGTATGGCTAAGGTGAGTGAGTGCAGGCATCAGTTACATAAGCGAAATCACAATATAAGAGGTGGGGGAAATCAGACCGCAAAGTAAATAGGTTCAAAGGTCTGACAATTTTGAAAACTATGCAATTAAGGTATTTTGAAACACCTGTTTACCTGCAAGTCCAAATAAATTTCTGCATAAAGCGTCCTGCGGTATCGAGTCTGCATAAGATATTTCGCTTAAAAAGCAATATTATAAAAACCGCCGCCTAGGATTTCGTCACAGAGGCTGGAGTACCTCATGTCAAAAGATCAGTTCTTCTTACTGACGTTTCGATAATCCCGCATAATGTAGCTAGAGGAGATACCACTTGACACCCTCAAACCCTTCGGCTTAGCACGCCTAACTTTCTGTGGTGTATCTTTGATTTTCAACTGGTAATTCCTGAAGAAGTGCGACACACTTGTTGCTGTATTTTGAGCATCGAACGAAGACATTGTAGAGGCTCACGTCATTGGAAACAGTAGTTGAGTTGTGAAATTCGCTCCGAAAAACTTACGCCGCAGTAGCTCGCTACTATAGGTCGTCTGACAACTTAATGCCATGCGTTTGGAATTCCTTTATAACATGGTAGGCCAACCATGACTTTGAGTAAAAGACATCAGGCCTGCTGCTGAGGGCATTTTTCTACATCGGCATCTCGAGGTTTTTAACTATCCTCTAGTGCTGTCCCAATTGGTTAGGACTCCACTTCGGAACCATTTTTACCTGTAGTAGGGTTACTGCACTGATGTTCTCCTCCAACGAGGAACTTTTCTGGCCCACGATAATATTGTTATTTTCATACTACTGCTTTTAATAAGTAATTTCACGTAGACTCGATTTGTGCATGTCGACAGTACATGCTGGACGAACATCAATCCCGAAGCGAGAATAAATCATCCAATGAATGAAACCTTTACACGAGAAGTCTTCATTGGAGCAGGTAGTCTCTACGTGATGTGGTTCCAGTAACTGAAGGAGGAGTGGCACCATATCCTGCTCAACTGTGAGTTCACCACTGGTGGTTCATCATTTGGCAGGTCGCGGGTCCAAAACTCCCTCCATGTGATACCTAATTAGGATGAAAGAGCTACAGAACGCTCCTCCGGTTTCCTCGTAGACTTGCTTCACTTACAGGAACTCAACCTTCACCCAGTAAAAATAAATAACACACGAAATGTCCATAGATTTTTTTGAGGAAATAGGCTGAAATTTGAGAAGGAAGCGACTTTAAAAACACAAAACTTGGCACACTTTATTCCGATTCTGGTTCACTTCTCTGGTGATTACTCAGCTCTGCAGACCTTTTCCGCTCTCCGCCTATCCACACAGTCAATTCATCCATTCTTGGCAAATAGTAGAAGAACTGTTTTGGATATATAAGTAAATAAATATGTGAATGGCGTTAGACAGTTCGTCAAAAAAACCGTCTGTACAAGAGATAAAAAAATGCTAGAATACAACTGATACGAGCATTCCATAAATTCATTCTCTGACAAATTCATGAGTAAGGAGTGTGACAACAGCAAGCCTACACACAACGCGAAAAACATCCTCTTTTATGCGAATCACAAGGAGCAACCCCAGAGTACTTGACGACATTTGTTCTATGGCGCGGGACTAATGATTCATGAGCATCAAAAAGGACCTGGTCTCATACAGATGGTAGTGCAAGAGAGGCCCTTGGAACGAAGCCAAACTTAAGCCTTCTCCCTGAATCAGACTATTGCATGCTGGTTGCATGATGTTGTCTCCGGCGTAGAGCACTAATAGACGTACCCTGTGCCAGTCACTATTTTTAGTTTCCCGTTTTATTGCGCCGGAAATGTAACCGAGAAGTTTTTGTTTACCTGCGCACAGTTGTAATGGTGGAACCAATAAAAATGTGGTGGTTTCACAGTCAAGTGAAAGTTCCATGACACCAGAAAAAACAAGCTTTCGCTTTCACCGAACCGGACTATGCAGAGAGCTAGACGTCAGAGGTGATCAAAATGTGAAACTCTGAACTGGACCAATCACTGACTGAGCTTGCAGGGTGGCTTGTAAGTCCGCGCCTGTGCCTTCAACGTCGTCGGTAATATAGCCAACCTTCTTAAACAGGTCGTGTTTTAAGTGTTTTTGCTTAGTTAACTCTGTGCTATTTCGTTCCTATAGATCTCGGTGAAGAAACTGCTGAGTAGCAGACAGTGATGACAGATTTTGTGCTTTCGTTGCGACAGGGACACTGAGGAAGATGGATATTTTTCGGAGGAGAAATGAAGCATCTGCTTCATCTGGATGGGCTTTCTCAGTATTCCGTCAGGTTAAGAAATAATGTCAGCGCTAAAACTAGTGCAAAAATATTACCTAACAAGCAGTGCCCTTGTCCATCATTCTGGTCCCATCCAAATGGTTCACAATGAAAGAGTCATCTCAAGAACTTCCCTTGTTTTCGTTCCATTAACCTGATGGAATANGCAAAGTTTAGGTAGGCTTGCAACATCAGGGTTGCTGGTGGCTCATTTTTCTTTCCTTAAAAACATTCGTCCACAAACTGCTCCACCATCAATGTTAGAACATTAGTTATTTTTGCTTTTAAACTTTTTTGTGCAAGTAGTTTGTTTTCGGTAGCAGCGTTAGCATTGGTAATCTTGTCTGGACCTTAAAAACGAATGTCAATGAACATGTGACCAGACAGCATGGAATGGCTGAATTCGATCCAGTCTAACTTCATACTTCTTTCTTTTGTCAAGAAATTTCTATTATCCTATCCGAATGGCTCACAAAGGACACGTGCTCTTTGCCGCACCCATAGCCTGTTTGCTACAATTTAAAAACGCGAGCATCCGAAAGTTGATGCGGCTGGCCAAATAACAGTTCACAGAAGTATGCGAAAATTAACACTGTTTATACAACAGTTATTTGATGAGTGTCTGTGGGTTGACTTCAGTGGTGGTGTGAAATAACAGCGCCCATTAAATAATGACGGAAGTGTGTTTCGGAACATGCTGAATAACATCATTAGGACGGCCAAATTTTGCAGACAATCTAGCGAATGAGGTACCTGAGTCACGAAAGTCGGTACTGGCCCGAAACAGTGTGGCATTGGAGATGGAGTTGGGGACGTGAGGATGTTACGAATTCGCAATGAACCAAAAGGCATACAGTTATTGGGCTTCGGACTGCCTCTGGAGCACAGTTTTTGACAGAGGATATCAACGTATTGTGCGTCTAACAAACATCATTGGTTCGAGTGGTCGGCAGGCTTGAACGGCTTTTAATAATCTTAAAAAACCACCACGGCCAAATACTTAGGAGGTGCAGATTACAATGACTAGTGTTGATGTACAAAGATTCGCCATTTATTTAATATTTAGTCCGCTATGCTGGAAAGGAAAAAAACCAATTTTCATAGCTTATTTCTCCCGATGTCCTGTTTAGGCTCCCATCCAGGTACACATTTTGTCGTCTAGTGCGGGGATAGAATAAGTAATCTTCCGCTTTCTCAGTGGACATAGGCAGTAAGCCGATGACGCTTCCATGTGGCTATTATTGTATAAGTTTTGTACCCGAGAAGACAAGTCGCGTGATGGTTTCCTAGGAGAATAAGTTTTAAAGATTCAACGACAATAAGTTGAATAAGCAAAGAAAGGTTGCAATTTAACACCTAGTTTAATCTGAACCACTTGTTGATTAGGTTAGCTACGAAGGAGAAAGTGAGATATCGCAAGTTGTGTCATGGTTAGACGTCGATGACTGATGAATGAAAGAGCTGGTAAAAAGCGTGAGCATACAACTAAGTGCCTATAATGCACGAAGAACGACAACTTCACTTGGTTTCGGATGGTATCCCTAGTGATGTTGTCATGTTTAATGTTCTTTTTAACTCTGACCGATCAGCTGCTGATAGTCAAAACTTGGCCTTTAAACCGGCCGGATATATATTCCAAGGGGCGAACAAGACTTTTAAGATTTTTTGTTGATTAAGCCAATTCACTGCAGAATACCTTTTACTAACATGGCTGGCACATACTACTGCTGAAAATTTTCAACAGTACTATATACACAGATTTACTAGTGGTATGTTCACTGCTGCGCGGCTGGGAAGTCCATTTTGCGGATCACTGTCTCTTTCTCTAGTCTCAATCAATTTTTGTTCTCAGAAAGCTTGCCTAACATATCTGGTGGCAAAAACATTTCGTCAACTGTTGCAAATGAGTTTTCGCTGTTGTATGTTTGCGTTTGAAACGGTAAACTTGATCACCTGGGGCTAGTTGAGCTAGCCAAGGTAGTTATTGTGAAAATTTCTATCGCGCGGTTCTAAAATGCCACGCAGGTACAGATGAAAAGAACTTGTAACTTGCTTTTATTCCCGCACGAGCATCTGTCCTGAGCCTTGTGTCCTACATTTGCATTTTAGGCCCCGTTTTTATCTCGTTCTAGGAAATATTGGACAGCTGGGGCAGTATCTCAGCGCGCTTCTCCACCCCCGTTAAGGACACTTACATTGCACTTAATTCAAAGCTGAAACCTATTCTGTACTATGTTTGTTGTCTGTCTCCTAATGCACAGAAAATCCAGTGGACTGAAAGCGTGAGGCAGTAACCACCGGCTACTGAGTAGTATCCAACAATGCTTGTAAACTGACCGATTCGGGGGAGTTTCTTTTGTGGTAGTGGTGCTCAAGGCCATAACCATCACTTTAATCGGTGATCAAATAAATTCACAAGCAATGATTGAATTGCTGGAGAGAGATGTAACTTTACACCGTCTTGAGATGTGAGCACTACTGAGGTAGGTCATGTTCCTTAAGTACAGACCAGGAAAAGTACAGTTTAGATGTTTCTATTCAAACATTTAGTCTTTCGCAGTTTCACACTGACAAATGTACCGGGAATGTATGCATTTTAGGTGTCCTTTTAATCACAGAGCACCAAAAGTGCACACGCTCAAGAGACTGTCTTATAGAAATGGAGTTTGTGACTTCACCAGCAACTAAACAAGGTAGAAATGTATATACCTTTGAACATGGTTATCAAAAGTTCTTACGTGTAAGGACCCTTAAAATCTCTTCAAAACAGCATGGTTTGATTTGTGGGTGATCAGATGAACTTTGTTTAGTTCGCCAACTTGGCATTCAGTTTGCGAATGTTTTGCCACTAATCTAGGTCAGATCATCTGTGCGTGCACTGATAAGACATTACCAAGCCCGGCGACCGGATCAACGATCACTTAGTCAACCACCAATGAACGCGCCGGAGTTATTCCGCCAAATCTCCTGTACTGTGTGAGGTTCTGAAATTTCGTGCCAGGATTACAGCACGAACTGGCTAACTAATAAATGAGCATACAAACTTGTGACTTCAGTGGGGCTTAACAAAACACCACGAACACCAACAGAAGCCAACCTAGAAAAGACAAACGCCTTGGTTACCTCCTACTCTGTGTCTTTTTTAAATCAACTGTGGTGGTAATTTCGGCGGAAAAATCAAGAGACATCCATCCACAGGGATTCTAGCCCAAGGAAACATTCCGACATAGCAGTGAATACTAAATAACCTAAAAAGGGACATTTTGATTACTTCGGAAGAACAGGGGGTGGTCTTTTACAAGGATATCTGGGCGCGTCCAAAAGAAGTCATCGCTTGGTGACATAAAATGCCCTTCCACTGCTCACCCCAGGCCATATTCCGACAGGCACAACAAGCCAAAACGGCCATTCAAAGTCACAAAATTCCAGAACAACAGGTGTCTGTTACGCTTCGCTGAAGCGACGGGGTTTCTACGCCACAAATCTAACTTGTGCAAACAACTGTTTGGCTTGCGTTGCCTTTAAAACAAGCTCTAACTCATGCGTAAGTCCGTACTATTCCGACCTAATCAGATCCGGGGTCTGATGAATTTTCCTTGCTGTGACGATTTTACTGGTCTATGTACGTTCAATCCAACTCTCCGCTAGACAGGTTGCCAACGAGTGTAGCTTTATTCGGTCTGTCTTTTGTGAATTGACTAGCTGGTTTGTCCAAAGTAATATGTGGACTTTTCCATCATTATGTGCCCTCTTTCCATCATAAAAAGAACATCAATGTAAGCAGTGTGACATGGCTATGTGTGGTACTCACAGCAACATTTTTTTCTAGTCATAGCGCAAGGTCAAGCCGAAAAACCCCGCATTTTTTATCAAGCCCTATTCATGGTATCCATTGACTCACATACCAGTGTTGCGTTCAGTTGTAACCTTTGTTATCGCTCAGCAGTAGTTTTTTGTGTTGTTTTACCCGCGGTAGCTTAAACGCACGGTTGTGTCATTTCCTCCGAGGAGTTAGAAACACTATGCTCAGTTTTGTCAGCAGTTTTTGTACCTTCTGATGAATAAATGTGCGGCAAGGCTGCTAGGTTTCTTTTCCACGTTTCGATGTGGTTGCTGTTTTTCTGCATCGAAATTTGGATTGTTACATGAGAACTTGATGTACAGTGTCAATAAAATTATTGGTTACTTACCATCGTGATGGCACAGAAGATCCCAATTAAGGATCCAGCGAGAATGTCGGGTAGGTGGTGTTTATTATCAGTTATCCGGGTGCACACAATGTAGAAACCAAAACAGGCATAGATAGTTTGGATTGTCGGACGAACCATCGGGCTGTATTTCAAGTGAAGGCGTTCTTGGAGATAAAGCTGAAAAAAGCACGGAATGACAGGTTACTGAACATTGAAGGACTTTCAATAATCCATGGACAAGTAGTAAGCCTGTCCACTTTTTTATCCGTCGTAATACACTAAACTGTGCTGTACTATGCAGTGATGTACTATGATATACGGCAGTTTCGCATACTAGAATATCCTACAGCAAACAACAATATAGTATACTACGCCATTTCAAGCTATATGTTACTCTAATATACAGAACTGTATTATGCTCCACTAAACTGTACTGCATTGTTCGATACTATATATATTGCATGCCATAAAAAATACTATACTACTATACACTATGTATATACTATACTGTTATACACTATACTACACTATATATACAATAGATCAAAACAATAATATACCCCACTAAACCACACCATAGTATGCTACTTTTTGCTGGTTGGAAGCAACAATTAAAAGTAATAATCAATAAACTACATCATAATGTGGCTATCAAACATAAAAACTGTGGTTTCACCACTGATTACTTCAGTTATTTCTTGAACTTTTAGCTGCAGTGCTGCGCTACAGCACTATTAAGCTACAAAACGCAGTTTCAAATTATGTACGAGATAAATAGTAATTTTATTCGGGGGTTCAACTATTTCCTACGGACGACCAGTAAACAAAACGGTAGCTTGATTTTGTAATTATTCACTCAGCCTGAATTCTCACACAGTTCTGCGCTCCACCTACAATTCTGGAGAACCTCAAATAGTGGACGTGTTCGAAGTCCTCAACGCCAACTCAGTATTTGTGTGAGCTATCGGTATCATACGTATGTCGCTGGACGGACTGAAGATTTGCGGGATTCGTCTACTTGATAAGCCTTCATTGGGGCAAAATTGTCGGTCAGCTGTGGGATAGTTTCGTGAGTTTGCTTGACTATCGATGCCTCCAAAACGTTGCATGGGTCCAATAAAAACGTCAGCCTAGTGGTTTTGAAGCATGCAGATAGTTTTCAGGAAATTTCACTAGCCCTTGTTAAATCAGTTAGCCATACTCCACCGTTTATGCTGGCTGGGCTATTTGCTTTATGTACCAGGGACTACTCCCCACGTAGACTTTCGGATCAAGATGACCGAGAGGCAGTCAGTCCATGACCCGACAACGAAGCGTGAAGGCCATTACTAGCCAAATCAGTCGCTTTGGTAGGACTGTCTACTGAAACGAAGACCGGAGGACGTCACAAATGAATAGTTATTGACCCTGACAAATACGGTCGTGTCAGGTAGCCAATGGCGGTCTTGCCTTAAACCTATCGTCTCTAATACCTGGCTCTCTCTTCCTGCCACACTCGAATTGTCGTCAATGAACGGATTGGAAAATCTCCTGCGGTACGTGGTCCTTCAGTGAAAAAACTGGAGTGGCTGAAACCTACGCAATTCGGTTCACTGCTTCTTAGTTGAACAACTGAATTGAACTGATGTTAGGGTGGCTTCTTTGTTTCAGAAACCATGAATAGGTTGCTATTTCTTTACGAATTTGAATTGTGCTTCCAGCCGTTTATTGCGTTCATAATAAATCTATCGTTACCTAAATTTCCTATACAACTTCATTAGACTGCACTTTGAAGGCAACCTGTAATGTTTCCAGTGAAAGGTAGGCACACTCGTTCAACCACGCATTTGAAAAACCCAAATGCAGGACACAACCACGCTGTGAAATGGTTTTGAAACTCACCCACGTGTAGGTTGTTGCAACAAAGGTTAACGAGGTGTGTCCTGAAGGAAATGATAAGCTTACAGGAAAGAAAAGAGGAACGAAACAGATGCGTTTGTTTTAAAAATGTCAAACACACCGTTCCAATCATATATGCAAAATACATGCCTGCCAGTCTAAATGTAGGGTGGATTCAGTTCAGACTAAACTGAGAAAGCCAGCCAAAATGTTGTATGCTGGTGCCCGGTTGTCAGTCAGACGTCTGTGTTTGGTGCGACCGTCCACCGCGAATTCTTTTGACGCACACTTTTGGCAGCACACGTTTTGTGTCGTTGCATAACTTGTTGAAGACTATGGGTTTGATTGTATTGGAGTCCAAGTTACTCCTGTTTTATAAGGCTACCTCATAGTGTTACTCCTTAGCAACGGAGGAACCAGAACTAAAGTTAGGAGGGCGTTGCATTGCTAAGATTCTAAATCTGAATACGGGTATTTTGCAACTAACTCCCTGCCAAAAGCTGGATACACGTGAATTATAACATTCGAACGGGCGGAATAGCTGATGCTTGTATGGTATAAAAGTGGCCTAGCCCGTCGGTCCACAATCCAGTCCTGATCAAATCGTACTATAACCACTGTTCGTGTTGGTATGAGAACAAACAATCTACTGCTGATGAACTCCGATAGGAGTACAACTCCAGATACAATAGCCATCAAGTGATGCATACTCATTAGAAAAATTGTGTGAGAACAGGTTGAAGATCGTTCAAGGAAGAGTGATATGGATGAAACATTCTTAGTCGTTGGATCATCCGTTACGCCGTCTGGCAGGTTTCTATGTAAGCAGTGATGATCTCCCCTCAATTAGTGATAAAATGCCTGTAAGGAAGTTGCCGAACAGGGCGAAGAAACATATCAACAGCCACTTGATCTCAAGCACATGCATCCCATATCATAATCGGTTATGTGATAGCAACTGGGAGAAATATATCAATATGGGAATGAAATTTTAGAAGACGAAATACATTAGGGAGAGTAATCATAGGTACACGGTACTCTTTGTCGCAGACGATATATGGTGATACGATTATTTCTCCTTTCGGAATATATAATTTCGCGTCCACACACATATCTGAAGTACTTGTGATTTTAGTCCTGATGGGGATCTTTTAACGAGTAATTTGTTTACGATTTAGCAACAAAAGCTGTAATTTGGTTTTATTCGGCTTTGAGACAACAATTCCCAGAAACGAAACAAGACCAGCTTAAGTAGAAATAAAATTTTAAACACTGCAACTAATACGACCGGAAAACCGTTGACTAAATCATTCTTTTCAATGAAGCTGCACACTGGTCACTGAAAGAAAATGGAGGACAAAATCTGGAGTTTTTCCACTATTGTGGACTACAGTCCCTTAATGCCTTCCTATTACCGTGAACCCCGGTCTGGATAGATGCTGGGTCGCCTGATGCGCTTGGCCAAAACAGAAAAAGTCAACGAACGTTCGAGACAGCTGTTCTATTGATCACTGTCCCATAGAAGCGATCAAAAGTGATACTAAGCCTACAACTCATCTGTCAAGGGCAAACGAAGAACACCCAATGAAATCTGTCTCAACGAAAAACGGTTATTCCATTGGTAGATTTGTAGTCCCGCTACTTTCGGAGCTGGTTCTCCTAATATCCACAAACGAGTGGTTCTGTTCAAGGTGTAAATTGTTTTCGGGAGTTGGAACTAAACTCAATTTATATTTCTTTGAAAAATATCGTAAAACGTGGCACCTGAAGCGCATCTGTATAACCCACTTTAGGTGATAATTTCACACAACTTTTTCCTATGTTTTACTGTGAAGCAAACATGTTCGTTCTTATCCATAAATATTTTTCACCTGGTAAGTTGCGACAAACAAAAAGCTTAGAGAGGAAACAGTATTCTAATAATTTAATAACTACTCTCGTTTGCATGCGAACTTGGTTTCAACGGGAGACTCAGATAAATCCTGCTAAACCACTTATTTATGGTGGTCATGTTTACTCTTAATTCAGTTATAGGAGACCATAATAAACGGGAGGGGTCCTCAGCAACCTTATGACTAGTGGTTTAATTCTAGAAAAACTGCCGTACAATTTTACAGTCTGTCACAGAGCATCACTTACAACATATCGTCAAGCGCCTTTTTGTCCGTCCCTTGACATTCGTACTCCGTTACATATCCCGTGCAATTCCCGACCGCGATATTGGGTTTGCACGTATCAAGGAAGTGTGGTCGCGGTAAAGGAATCAATCTTTTGAGCAATTCAGTCAATGATGAAACTATCCCAGCCGCAACCGAATAAACAATAATGAAATTGTAAATCAACAAGCCCATCTACGAATTTAGTATTAGCACCGCTGTTTGAAAAAGCAGAACAGAAAATTACTTTGTAAAAGACTTTTTTCGATCTTTCGGTGAAAAATTGATGCAGTGCCTTCAGAATCTCAACCACTAAAATCTACAAGGTCTGGTTAAATGTTCGCGTCAAACAAATAGAACCTACCGTCACAGTGGGAATACTGAAGCCAATCGCTATCACCCCCCCGGTAGACACCGTGTCTCTATAGTAAGGATACCTGATAGATTGATCTGCGCAAAAGTATCCACCTAGAGGAGGCCGTGTTCCTGTGCATAGAAAATAGGCCAAATATACTGAAATCAGTCGACTTCACTCAAACAACAATTGCTCGACTTACACAATGTGCAGAGCAACAAGTCAGAACCAACACGAATCGCTCGTTTAACGTTCGTTTTATTCATCTGTGGAGAGAAGAATAACGTGATAAACAGACGTTTAATTTGCGTAACACTCTCTGTACAAAATAGAAATATTCAGAACAGTTTTAGAAAATAATCTCAAGTTGTGGAGCCGTAAAACATTCCCATCCAAAATTCACCTTGTGATTTTTGTTGGATTGGGTGCATTGGCACACGATCTGAAAAAAAACTTGTAGTGAGGAGACACAAACTTGAATTGCGACTACCGTGTAGAAATGCGTGCATACGCGCTGCTTATGTGGTTGGATAAAGAATTACTTTGAGCCTGGTGTACCGGAGTATCATCTCAACCGTATTTTTGGCTGCAAGAGTCTCAAACTGACTGGTTCAGTACAGTTTCGGAAGTAAGACGGATCCGCTTAAAGATGAGTATGCCTAGGGGTGTGATAACACTATAGCACACCTTTCCTCTAACTATTTTGAAGACGAATTACTGCTTTCAATTCTCAAGATAGTCTATTTTTCCATCCAACGAAATTATTGATTATCTCTGTTCATTTTTCTTGTGCAACTGATACGTTCCTCCAACCTTAAGAAATCGTGCGTTGGAGTCCTAATGTGAAAACCACAGTCATTGCATGGCTTCAGGCTCATGCTCATCATCTTCAACACCTGAATTCAGTGTACTCATTACGGAATGAACGCGTGTTTCCTTAAAAAACAGTTAGTGGGCTGCTTTCTACCCCTATACTCTAAATGAAACAAAATAAAAGTATACTTTGTCGAAGGAATACGACTCGACTACCACAGCCTTAGTCGAAGAGTAGTAATCATCTGATATCTTCGACGCCCCAAGTTGTTTGGGGGAAGGATATTTAGTCCACGGAGGAATGTTTTTCCTTTTCACGAGAGAGACTATCTCTCTGCTCAGTCCTCCGAGACACTTTACCATGTACACCTTATACGGACTCCACAATTTGCCGTCTTCTGTCCCTCGTCGATACTGTGATTGCTATCCTCATACGAAATAGAACAAACTGCCTCCGTTCTAGCATTCTTGGAAAATGGGGACACTACAGCCCAGCTAATACCTGTTTCCCTTGGAGCGATTTCAGAAATACTGAGCTAGACTAGCAACTGCCCCCCATTTTTGTTTGATGTTTTGTCAGTCACTCGTATATCATCTTTGCTGAACCTCTTTGAACCAATCCTAAGCTTGTCGGACAGCCCGAATGCGTTTCAGATCCGGCAAAATTACACTTCTCCATCTTCACTGCTTCGTATTTCCTGAATTTGTCTTACAGATTCGGTTCACGCCTATTTGTGACGAAGGACAAACTGCTCAACTACAACCGTCCAGTTGTACCTTACTGATGATAGTCTGATACTGTCCCGTGATGTTACCGCACCGAAAACCAAGGAGCTTCAGTTACAAAGACGTATGAATGATGGTGCATCATTTCACGTGACTGCATGGTATCTGATATGGATTCATCTGTTAGTGTTGGAAAATTTTGCTTGCTTTTAACAACACAAAGATCTGTTTTGTTTACGACTTAACGTGTTATTGCCGCTGAGCCTGTAAATCCGATGTACACCTTAAGATGTGAGATTGACAAGCAAAATCGCAGAAGGGTGCTCGTAACCTGATGACACCATTGAAATTCACGTGAGATTAGTAGACCACCAACTTCTCTTGCGTTGTTATCGTGTGATACTGACGCAACAAACTCCAAATTGTCAGCTGTCTGAATGGTCAGGTGAAAGTGATAGGATTCCAAACAATCCATAGCGAAATCTGGGAAAGGTCTGCCGCTTCTCAGAACTAACACAACGCAGCGTGAAACTTCAGCTACGCACCACAGGTTTACAGGAAAGACCATAGGAACAGTCGTTTCCTTGGAGATTGCGCGTGGCTCATCACAACTGTATCCTACTCGTAGTCATCGTGACTTGTAAATCATAGCTGTCGTGGAAGGCATCTACCACACATACAATAAGTGGTTGTCTGAAGTGAACTCAGCACAACAAAACTGACAAACAGTTCAGAGGAAGTCATCACTCAATGAGTCATTCAATGTGAGTCACCACGTAATATACTGTTTCCGTTACTGAAACATGAGTTGCACCATGTCCTGCCGAAATGAGAGCTAATCACACAGCTGATCAAACGTGACCAAACGGTAAGGTGTTCAAACACTGGCCAAAAAGTATCGGTTTCGAAACTCCCTTAGTTTCGTGAGATGTGCACTGCTGTAGATGCCTGGTAAGCATGACATCTATGCAGTACTCTTCGGATATTCTGCTGATACGATGAAATCTCTGCTGAATGTTCATTGGAATTCCATGACCAGCAAATGCTGATGTGGGGGGTCGGTTGGTGCCAAGGTGCTCAAAGAGGTTGTTAATTCTTATCGCCATCCAAAACCATGAATTTTCAGAAATATAAAACATTTCGGAGCGTATGACAAGCTTCCAGATGAAGAATCAGACAAGAATAAATAAATCTGTTCCAGTGAATAGGTATAAAGCTAGCCAAATTTTGTACGCAAGACGAGGAGCTTGAAAATTTCAATGAAAGTCCATCCGTTATTCCCTTGATGTATTGTGATTTGCAGAATGCGAGGAGAGCAACGGTATTTTGCTTGGTCTGCTGTTTTTTAAATGAGAGGTTTGAAATTTCCTGCCAGTATATCACCTCATGACAGGCTACTGGGTTTATCATCGAGCCCAATTAGGTGCACGTGGAAAAGATAACCACTATCAATTTGATCTATTTTGGAATACGTCGCATTTAAAATCCAATCATTTTTGTGTTTCCGGTCAACAAATACAACATTAAATTATACAGAATTCACACTTGAAGTTCCGCAGAACGTCCGAAAGTGTGCTATTTTGCAAGATCCTGTTCTGTTCGTACAGTCGCCCCAATATTACAGCTACCGCGTTTTCCGAACTACATCTTACCCGTCTGACACTCAGACATGTCGCTTTAGTAGCCACAGTTTCGTTAAGTGGATAGCATCACTGTGGAGTTCTCTTCTAATATTCCCCTCTGGTATCAAACGGCCTGAGGCAAAAGAGTTGCTGCGACATTGGTTTCTGTAGACGCCTTCTTTTCTTTAGTTGTCACATCTGGTTGACCAGCAGTTAACGTTTAATATACTATACTATACTATACTATACTATACTATACTATACTATACTATACTATACTATACTATACTATACTATACTATACTATACTATACTATACTATACTATACTATACTATACTATACTATACTATACTATACTATACTATACTATACTATACTATACTATACTATACTATACTATACTATACTATACTATACTATACTATACTATACTATACTATACTATACTATACTATAATATTACTATACTGCACTATTTTTCAGCAATCCAGAAACCCCAGAAAGCATAATTTTTCTTTATTTGTTTTTACATTGTGAAACGATCAGCCTAGGGGTTTCCACTTTGGGCGTAAGCGAAGCATTTGTAGTTCATGGATAATATTCACACCAAATGAGTATGTTAACTTAATTTTCGTACTGGAGAACACCTTTTTTAGTTTGAATTCAGTTTAAACTGCCTTCTCAGCTGAGCCCATTTCCCCACATCTCTTCGGGATACCATTGAAGTTATGTTTGCTTGTTAAAATGTCTCCAACCTTGACTGAGTATATTGATCCTTGTGCCCAATGCATGGGTTATATGATTTGCCTAGTTGAAATTACATTTTTTATTTTTCATTTTAAAGTCGCCTATCAAAGTTGAATTGTTCAGAGAAATACACTCATTTGCAAATCAATTTGGTTTTCACGGGAGACTCAATTGAATCTCTCGTTTATGATGTCCTCCAGCTGAATGTGCTCCACACAGGCCGCTTCATGATTCAGTTGGCACGATATTCGAGATATCGCAGTATATTTTCATAAAGGAAACTACTCACAAGCTTTCTGAAATCTCTTCGACAGCCAACGACCAGTTACGCCCCTCTTGGGGCTCATCAGGTAGGCGCAGTCCTCGAGTTTCCGTCAACCTTATGTTCTATTTGAATCGAGAGATTCAGCTGAGTCTCTCGTGAAAACCAAATTGATTTGTAAATGAGTGCATTTCTCGGAAACAGTGCAATTTGGGTTCAAGTAGAACATAAGGTTGACGGAAACCCGGGGACTGCTCCTACTTGATGAGCCCGGTCATGGGCTGTCGAAGAGTTTTCAGCAACCTTGTGAGTAGTTTTCGTTTTGAATTGTTCACTTTGTTATATAGGGGGCACAGAAATTGAAGACCAATAATACCAGTATACCACTCACATTCCAGCGATTTGATTCACTTCGGATCACGTGACAGTAGAATGTGGAAAGATCAGACAACGTGTGGTAAACAGTAAGATGAATGGGAAATTAAGTTTTTCAAGAAATTATCGCGTGATTCTCTTCGGTGGTTATGCGACTAAAACGCTCGATTGCAGAAACATGTGAATGCTGATTAACCGATGGATAGTAAGTAGTAGCCCATAGTTTAAAATAATTTTGAAACACGGTGATCCGCAATCAACGAACAGCTGGAGAGTACATTCTGAATATGGGGCACATCAAAGCTGATACTTCGCCGCTAAGCTTCCCATTACATCAATGGTTACCAAAATGATAAACGGTTGCGAACTCAGCTATAGCTTGTCCTCTTCCATGAGTGGTGCGATGTCCTGGCTATCTTTCTACCTGCTTACCGAGTAACAATTTGATTTTCAACTACAGTCAAACTGACACCTAATGAATAAATGATAATCCCTCTTCTTTGACATCAATCAACGAAGTGGCATTGTGTATGCTTCTAAATGACGCTGGCTCAACAGAAAAAAGCGGGAATCCTTGAAAAACAGACAACGTTCCGTAGGGCCTAGTGTTTTTGGTTGGAGATAGTTTAAAATAAAATTTCGCGCGTATCCGTTTTCATTCAAAATAACAAATAGCACAAGTTTCTTATTCCCACCCTCATCGTCTGTTGACATATGGGCGGGAAATTTCCAAATTTCAGTTCACTCTTCAGCCCACATCGGTTTTCGTAGCATGCCCCTGCATGGTGTAACATCTTGTCTTAGACCCGAATCACAATTCCACAGCACCGTATGATTCCTGATTTCACTGATAGACGGTTTATTTTAACCTTTGGAACCCCTAAACCTGTTCGTTAGTTGAAAATATGACCAAGGTGTCTTTCACCTATCGTCTGTAGGCAACCAGAGTCTCTGGAGATAACCTGATTCAACTAAAACAAACGTTTAGGGGAGAATTCGCCATGAAAGCGTCATTTACTCGCATGCAGTAGCCATAACTGGATTGACCTACGTAATCTTAGATATGTAGGCATTGTTTTACACAAAGCTCAGTGCACCAAACTAATGCTGCGTTTGAATTGTATCACAGTGATATCGAAAAGCATCTACAGGATAGATCTTCGTAAACTAAGTGGGTAAATCTGATGAACCTTCATCTGCTATCTGCCAGAGTCAGTCGTGTTTTGGCAGATTTCACAAACACAGCACGTCAGCTTGTAGGATAACTCGAGGTGAGTGGGACCGAAAGAAACCCTACTTTGCTTTTTACGAGGGGAGCCACATCAATCTGGTAAAGGTCACTCTTCAACATGAAACTATTGACAAAGTATAAAGTAATTTTTTGAATACGTCCTAAAAGCACTTTGAAATTCTATTTTAAGGGACTAAATTGTGTGGAACCCAAATCCAACACTACAACAAACTGCTACAAAACACAAATCTAGCAGAAAAATCCGGATAGAACCAAATTAGTGTGCTAACGAATATGGTCCACTAATTGTGCCCAATTTCGATCCAAGTAATTACGCCCACCTGATGAGCCCACTTTGAGTGAAAAACCGTTCATCATTTGTCGAACTAGTTTCAACAGTCTTATGATAGTGTGCTCCATCCATAAGTAGAGGATTTTAGCTATCATCAACGGTTGATTGCCTTGGTTAGGTCATTCTGTTTGGTCTGTCTACTTAAATCCTTATAGAAAAGCATTTGGTCGGTCATTATGAGCTGTTTTCACAAATTGCGCATAGGAGAAAACAAGGCTTAAAAGTTGGCGAAATACATTCATTTGTATAACAATCTTTTTTTGATGGGTGACTTGTCTGAAACCAAGCTGAATCTCTAGTTTAAGATGTACTGTATCACGTCTATGCAATATACTCCGATATCTTAAACGCTGTGCCAGCTGAAATCTGAGACAGCTGTTGCAGCACATTTAGTTGTCTAAAGAAATCATAAACGAAAGATTCAGCTGTTTTGTAAGTGGGTATCCCGTCAAAACCAAGCTGGTATGCAACTGAGTGAGTGTACTTCGTTATTTTCCTGTAGTGCGTGTATTTCGCTAATTTCGTGAAATTTGGGTTCAAATAGAACACAAAGTTGAGAGAAACTCAGGGACTGCGCCTAACTTAGGAGTCCCAAGAAGGGGAAAACTGGTCGTGGGTTGTAAAAGCGTTTTCAATAACCTTATGAATAGTGTATTACGACCATATACTGCTCACAAAATTTTAATATGAGTGCTTTAATCCCGAGATGGAGAGAGTTGCTACAAAAATATAATGCGATTACACAGCATTGTCTGGAAGAACTGAAAGAAATACGATTTAAAGAAAGAAGTTGAATGTACCACTAGAATAGTCCGTTCCAACACGAGTAAATGGTCTATTGAAAACGCCCAACTGATTGGACCACTGGACCTCATGATGTCTACTTATCGCATCCAAATCTAAAACTAACTTTCCAGAAGTGGAAGGTTGCTGAACACAATCGGACCATTTTACTGAGCATCAAAATGCCTGGCACAGAAGTCACTTGCACATAGTCTTGATAGCTGAAAGTGTAGTATCGCGCATGAAACTGTCCCCACGCATCAGTACTTGATGCGATGAGTGCTCATGTCATCGACACCGAGCTATGGGGTACAAATCACCCAAGTAAGTTCATTTCCAACGACTTTGAGCTGCTGTTGATCTGCGCTCATTTGTCATACTGTGTTTTACTTGGAAACAGAGCTCACTTCCACTTGATCAGTGCTATTTTTCGGGTGGCACTGCTTATGAAGCCCAGCTTCCAAAGATAGTCCCTTACAAGACCCTTCTGAGTGCACCACTACATTTCAGTTTGCGTCAAGTCAATATCATTTGCTCGAGATGCTAGTACCTTGATGAAAATGAAAGGTATTCACAACATTGCTCCACCCCGCCCAACCAATCGGCTAAGTTCTCGTCAACTGCATCCCAAATAGATTTCTTAAACCTCTAGTGATTTCAGTGGGTGTAACATCCTTTTCTTGGTAATTTTCAGAAGGTTTCTAATAGCCACGCTTTTATTTTGACAATTTGAAACATTCAAAGGTTTACTATACAATACAAAAATGTTCACCGCAAAAACGAATCAGAAGAAATGTCACTAGTACTGTTTTGGGCAATCAGGGTGCATATATTTATATCCTATATAGGTATAAATCCTTAGAAGCTTGCACTGTCAAGAATAATGTGGTATGAAATAGTGAGTTGCTCGGTATCGCAACCTCTGTTCTCAAAGATGATGCAGCAATTCGGCTCTGTAGCTTTTAGAAGAGCGAACTTTCCGGCAGGTCTCTTTCACTTTAAGTCATCATATACAAGGAGTTAAACGAACGATGTCAATGGATAAAAACTGCTATGGGCTATAAGTTATAGATCCTATATGGATATTTCCTTTCGAAGCATTTATGTCTAGGTTAATTTCAGGTGGCTGCTGATTGTGTAGAGATTAGTTGTACATCACTCTCGTTTGAACAGCCCTCTCCTTTTTCCGACACTTATCTGTTATCAGAGTATTTTCGTGACGGAATATTACTGATGAATTTGATGATAAAGCTTCGACAGCTCACGACCGAATTAGCGTAGAAATGAGTGTACTTGGCAATCTTGGTACAGTGTGAGTTCAAGCAGGAGGTAAGAATGACGTCAATTAGAGGAAATTACCAAACTAAAGTAGGATGAAACCTATCGTAGACTACCCTTAGCTTTTAGATAGTGAGCCCATGATGAATCTTGTGCTTTCACAGAAACCAATATATCCTCACTGCCTACTTGGCGGTTTTCGGAAAAGCCGCCCACAGTCCTATCCTATTTTGGCCGTTCGCGGAATTACAGATAAATCGGAGATACTGAGACACATTTGGAAATGACGGTAAGTAATCCAAGACTGAAAGTTACAAACGTTTATAAGTCAAATCCTTTGGTGAATAGCAGGCACGAGGAGAGTTGAACACATATTTCACAATCCAAAAAATGCTCACTGGATATTGATGAGCCTACCACGGTTTACCATCCCAAACACTTTATGCAGAAGTGTACTGACTGTGATTGCTATTAGTTTAACCTGGTACAAAATCATCGGTTCCAGTCTTGTTATTCCTCATGTTAGTATGATTTGATTTGCATTTGATTTTCTGTTTTTGTCACTTTTGTTTCACCATTATGTTTACGGGACGAACCAAACTCTAAAACTTCAGCACGCAGTCCTTAAAAAAACCTGTGTGATTGGGTATTCACCCTGGCAGGACAGCAAAGAGTCACGTGAATTTTTGCTTCACAATTTTTAAAATATTTCGTGACCTCTTTGTATGCACGTTCACATATTCTCACGTATTCATTTTATATCACTTCCTAAGAGTTATTGATAACCTGTAGCTAAAACGAAAGTGCGCGTACAGTGCACCTTAGATACTGGGATTGGTGAATGGTCCGAAGTTATTTTTTGGCAATCATTGCTCTTGAAACAGCCCCCCACTATCCTAACAATTTGATCATAAGTGAGAGCTGGACATGTGAATTTGTGTATCATAAAACTTAGTCGCTTCACCTGGGTTCTGACCTTATTTAGAAGTTGTGACAATCACAAGCAGGGTCGAATGCACAAGACAGTCACGTGACCTGCAAGAAAATGGGTCAATCGAATGAAGCATGGACACACTCAGTCATTTGCCAGGACCAGAAATATTTGCTTGGTCTTGATACCGCCTCCTGGTACTGGAGGTAAAATATACATGCGTCAGAATTGAGTTATTATTGAATTATTAACCTCTAGACCAATTACGTGACCTGGTGTAATTGTCATTGGGCTAGCGCAGTAAATAAACAGACGGTTTGTTCCCGGTTGTCTCTACTCCGAGTAATTTGTTTACGATAGGGATGACACCAGTGTTTAATAGAGGTTTAGTGTCACGTGAAGTCAATTCAACCGATTCCGACACTTTTGCAAGAGAACGACCCATTTGATTGAAAAGCTGGAGCTACAGTGAACTCCAGGACGCCTTTAGATTTGGGTACCACCATTCGAAAAGTCACACTTTTCCAAGGTCTTCAAAGCACATTTTAAAAAAACATCAATCACTTCTCATATTCTATTCAAAATAGTGAGTATAAGCAGTAATAAAAGACCGATTGTTTTTGCCTACTCGTTGATCAGTTGCTGGATGATCTCAGCGGAATCACGAGTCCATTTTGTTGACTTGCTATTATTCGTTGGTCTCACAAAACCCCGTTTACGTGATAGCTGTCACGTTCAAAACGTTCCGTATTCCGATTCATTTGAAACGCCATCAGTTATCAGTGAATATTTTGTTCGGAATTCGTTTTGCGCAAAAGCTAGTTGCTGTCTTTTGCGGAAGTCTTCTCAAATGCAAAAACACATGGACTTAAATTCTTCCTTTGAACGAATCAGCCGAAAAAATACCACTTCATTTTGATGTAGCCTTTCTTAGGTTTAAATTATGTGAGTATCCTCGACGATTCAAGTTCGGCTCATGCATGTTGCGTATATGTAATACCGGACTGCCATTTCAGGAACAGAAGGGAAAAGTAAGTAAGAAGCACATTTTAAGGCCATAGACTGAAATGAAACATTATCAAATAGCCTACCGGACTCACCACACGTCTAGATTAACCTGAAAGCATGATTAGTTTGACCTACAAGACGCCTGTTATGATATCGTGGTCTATGTAGGGTGTTAGTTTCATAGAGAGGTCTTTGTGACCCTTATCAGACGTGTGGTCTTTGAATACAAGGTCTTACGGTAAAGCGCTGTCCTTTCTGAGTACTGGCCAAAACCAAAGAAGCACTCTTCAGCCACAAAGTCGACATCTCACCAGCGATTTCGTCCTTCCTGGGGATAATCAATATATACATTTTCGACTCCTTGTTAGCCTTCCATTACCAAGGATATGCATGCAGATGCGGCAGTAATCAATTTTAAACAAAATAAACGGGTTATGCACACTCTGTCAGTCATCCCTCATGACGTTCTTGGAATATCAGATTGAAAAAACAACAAGGAGATACTCGGTGAGCTCTGGTTACGTGTCGAGATGTTACGGCGCAAACTTACTGCCAGGAAGGCCTGCGGTTCGAACCTAACCTCTGCATCTCGACCGCTACTGTCTAGCCCTGAACCACCTGACCGTACCTAAGCCCTCGTGCCTCCTTAGGCTGGTATGACATTTGGTGACCTAAAGGGCGCTACAGCCAAACGATTTATTCCGTTTTTTAAATGATGAAATGACTGACTATAAAAGCATTTGAAAAGTATCATCCTATACTTGTACCATGGTCCGGAGTTTTGTTCGAAAATGTAAAGCGTGAAAATAGTTTTATATGATCAGCCACATGGCATATAGCGAGGGAATCCAGAATAGAAGATTCCAATAAGCGTGTCCTGTATTTCTAGGTAGCACGGGTTGAGTACTTAATGAGTAAAATCGTAACACCATAGTATGGTTGAAGTGTCTGAAAGGGTTTCCTTTGGCTCGCAACCCAAAATCACTGAAACCACACTTTTACGACGGGCTGAGCTTTGAAGACAATTTGAGCAGCTAATTCAAGGAGTGACATTTGAAATGGACTGATCAGAAACCTTGGGTAAAAAAGCCGGTGGTTTGCCGTGCTTTTCTGGAACGATGACTTTTCAGTCATTTTCAATGCGTTTCCGAGTGAGTAGAGACTGTTCCCATCAACGTTTACAGGATTAAGTTAACGTCAACCCTTGTGGATTCGATGACAGTTATTGTCGATATCGCTACTTGAGGTAGAATATTAAATAACGCTTAAAATATCGGTAAAAGACCACTCGCAACGTACCTTTTTAATGTCCTGGTTGTCTCTGACTGATTTTGTTGGCGCGGAGTCAGGGTAAATCTAGTTGGCTCTCCAGGTTTTGACGAATCAAATAAGTGAACCTCGTCTATTGGGTGTGAGTACGCACCCACATGCAACATACCACATACTGGTGTAAGTGGACATATGTACTACATTATACTATTGTCGGAAAGGTGGTGCTCAATACTGCTGCGTTTCTTCATTCAGTCTCAATCGATCGTCTAGCTTCACCAAATGCAACCATCCATTTTCGAGCAAGGGAGATTGTGCTGATGCCAGTGACCGAATGAAGTGGGGGTAACGAGTAATTATACATGTTTTCAGTCAGATCAACAAACGTCACAGACTGGAACCAAAAGAAGTCAAGTACCGAGGCTATTCCTGCACCGACCAGATCAGGGAAGGTCAACCTCAAACGTCACATGATAACAATGGAACCGCCTGACTGAACAACCAATCGTGAACCAAGGTCATTCCCGGCTAGCCACGCTTATATTAAGAGGCACGCAGTACTACTCAATGCAAAACCATCGACTCGTCAGTACACTCAACTAGGCTATCTGAGAACGCGCTGATTATGTTGCATCGATTAGTGATGAAACATTAGCAGTCCAATCGCCCAGCTTAGCGAACAAACGAACAACCATGTACACAACCTGAGCTACCAAAATTGTCCTCAATAGCAAACAATAGAATAGCTATCTGGGAGTGTCTCTAAAGAAAGGGAACAAACTTATTTGTGAACCGGTCATGCAACTTATGTCAAATTTTATGCCTCTGTATCCGTGGCAGTTCATCCCTTTGGCTAGCGTTATTAGTCAAGTGATTGTGTAATATATGCTTAGTTTAACTATCATACATTATATACTCGCACTGCAAGCTTTCAGAACAGCGTAGTTCCTCTGGAAAGATACCCTTGGGGTGCTCTGACAATCTTTCGGGATTCATAAACTATAATCAGGACCCATTGTCGGCGTCAATCAAAAGTTTTGAGATCAGAAACTACTTTAGAACAAATTTTCAGGGGAACTTTGCGCATTTTGATAAACAGTTTTGCAGGGAAGAGCACTTTTTCAAGGTCGTACATGAAAAAAGATGTCACAAGACGGACGCCGTGTGCAATAGCGCGCTTCTAGTGATGATAATCTCTCGTTTCTTTGTCAGTGCATTTCAGGGACCCGAGAAACTTGTGTAATCCTATATTGCGGTTTGTGAAAGGGAAATTAATCAGGGAAAAGAAAGGGCGTGATGCATTGGTTGAGTAGGTTATTGTATTTTGTAACCCTTCGCCCACCACACCGTATTGCTCGCCCGATCTCCAACACGCTCCGTTCCACTACGACTTTCTACACACCCACCGAATCCTCTGAATCTTCAATCTCTTTCAAAAAGGTCCGATGACGCTGAAGTGCTACGTTTGTAGTTGCATAAGCTAGGTAGAGCTTACGGAAACCTGAGATTGCTGCAGGTAATCGGATCAAACTAGCTCAAAATCTGTCTGTTCTGTTCCATTCCTCACGCCGCGAATAATAGGACCTGTTTTAGTCGTACCAGTAGGGTTTTCGCCTCATTCTGTGTTACTTGGTAATACAAAATTCAAGTGAGTAAACTTCAGGTTGCGCACGAGTTTCAAGGACAACGTTCTTTTACATAGATTTCCTTTTCTGAAAACCCGGAATAACTACTGATTTGTACAAGCAGTGCGGAGGGCATTTTTGAATGATGAGCAAAAATTTCCACGAATGACTTTTGAGGTTAGACCTGAGGAACTCAGGACTCAGTGAATACTTTGTGATGCACCAGGACATATCGAGCTAGTAAAAAGTGGGCTGATTTTCAGAAACTCAGCCAGTTAAAGGGAAGCACGAATATTTGTGGCAATATTCATCACTGTCAGCTTCCCAAACAACAACTTTAATTAACTAGAAGATCTAAAAATATGGCTCTCATTAACCCAAATCGTTGGCTTATTAAAGATATGTTTTGAATCATTCTGAATCAATAGTTGGCGGGGCATTTTATTCTGACCAACCAGCCTATCAAAAGATTAGGACAATCGTCACGTAACTGTCGTGTAGTTTACGTTGCGTTGCGTTAGAACTGCAGAACTTGATCAATCAAACCTTCAGGAGATACCTGCCAGTACTTCATCTACTCATTCGAACTTGAAACAGTTCAGATGCACTCTGATCCAGCTTCTTCTGTTCTCAAGGAGCTCCTCCAGCTAACCTTATTTGCTTGAGACGGAGCTGGATCGTTTTTGGAAAACTACAAACGAGAAAAAAGATGTGATACCATTAAATAGTTTTAACTGCAGCGTAGATGGCTGCGAAATGTAGAGCCGGACGGTCCCAGACGGCACCTAAGAAGTTACACCTATACCATTAGAGATCACCAGTCTAAAGCAGCCCTCATGGACAAATGGGTTGCGGCGTTACGTGAAAGGACAGTGATATTCACACGTTGGCCGCTTGCGCTCTTCCTGAAACCAGTTACATAGACAGGTTCGAGTCCCATTTAGACAGTCTTGTATTTGGTTTGTCTCAACGGTGACTGCCAGCCTTATATTCATACAAATTTAATCTCAGAAGTACATCAGAAAATGACGGTGCATCGTCGTACTAAATTCGGCATTTTAAGGATATTTTCACCAAGCTTTGATGCAGAGATCTCAAAGATCGCTTTAAGTAGTTTGTTTTAAAACCCCTAGTGGTCGCGTTGTCCTAAAGGTAGGTATTAGATCAGTGACACTGTTGTCATTTATAAATTGCGCTGGTCTCCGGAGAGCTCAGTGAATAAGGAGCCAAATTACTGGCCGGAAGGTCCGTGTTTCGAACTCAACCTCAGAATCTCTATTGTTCCCGTCTAAGCTTGGGCAACCTAGCAGTATTTCAGTCTTCCTGCTTTTTCCAGATGGTTTGGGAGCTGTGCACCTTAAGGCTATTACAGCTGAACAGTTATTGGTTACGGTTATAATTTTTCACATCTGTGATCTTCCAAAGGAATATGCCCATTCACTTGGAAGTAGTAGGTAAAGAAACTGAAAATGATGGGTACAAGCGATACCACAAAAAAGGTGATCCGGTTAACTTTATGTTTAAGATGATCAAGACATGTGCATACAAGTGCAACCGCACTCAGGACTAAGGACTCGAGCTTTTACCGCCCGTAATCCGAGAGGTTGTGCGACCTGGAAGATTCAGCATGTTATGTTGGCAGCGTGAGGATATTTTGAAATTTTAGTGGTGATTTTCTGCTTTAAGTGAAACCAATCTGTGATAAAAAACGAAAAAGCCAAAGAGAAGGGATTCTCAGCCTCATTTACACATTATGCTTCCATTAACAATTTACTGAATCCAGAACAAACTGCAAGACAATTTACGCCAAAATTATCGACGATCGCATACCAGTGTTAAGCGTGGTTTTCTCACTGTCTCAAAAACCTTGTACGTCCGATGCCTTATCGTGAAGAAAGAACAGGACAGAAGACTTAGTGACTTCAAGCGCGCCCAACTGCATTTGCCTTCACACACTCGTCTAGAAAATTTAAAGAAGAACCTGATGGTAAGACCATCGACATCATCAATCGATGTTGCAGCAGATGTGGTTAACATTTGACCGCATTTTTTAGTTCAGGCTTCATTTTCATCTTCTGAGTTCAGAAGCACATGCAGTGAATTCCTCAAAAGAGTTTATTGATTTCTCGGTCTGTCCCTTTCTCAGACATTTTATTAAACTGAATTCAACAACTTTTCACCGTCTAAAAACGCGAGAGCTATGGTATCAGATAGGACGGAAATGCACCGTTACTCTCAACAACTCAAATTTACGTTTTACAACTATTTGATTTTCGAACTGATACAATTAAGATGTGTATATTTTGCCACGGACTCAACTTATCAGTATGCTGGTCCTTGATTGATTAATATGGGTAACACACATTCTGTTTTATCTAAACCCGCCAGCCACCTCAAGATTGCCCACGACCGACCACGTGATTGGCTGAAGCAAAGGATTACGACAAGCAATTGTATCTCCATTCTCCAAGCCGGTAATCTGGTCGAACTAACAGCTGATTAAAATTAGGGGCCGATACCTTTGCCCCGCAATACTTCTGGGTTTATGCTGGAGTGAGATACATGTCAGACATCTTGTCGTGCTTCTTCACGGCTACAAGTAATCATACTGCTTCCGGAGTGGAGGAGATTCATCACCTGTTCTGTGAACCGTAGGTGGACCTGTGAAACTTACAGATTGCTCGGTCTTTTTCTATTCGTGGATACCGGACGAACCCCTGAAAATAGAGTCAGAGCTTTGTTGCTCAGAGTGAAGACAGTCAAGATTCTGCGTGCTACAGACCAGTTTGCCTAACTGTTGTCCCATGCGAAACAAGAGCTGTAAGGGTACTCTGAGAATGGTTCTACTCTCACTGAGACGTAACCGATGTTCTGGAGAGGAAAGTCATAAATGTTCAGTCTTCTGGCTGTCCGGAAAAAAAACCGTCGCGTTGAAGCCTGGAGCTTAGCTTGATATGACTTTTCTTGGGTTTTATTGGAGCCTGAGACAAACTCGTAAACCATCTTATCTTGTCATATCAGTGTTGCGGGGTTGCTGGTATTTAGTTTGGAGGTTGACAAACATCTGCTCTATTCTGTTGTCTTGGCAAGAGATTCGGTACTTGGATGTCAAATATCTAGTGTCATTTTAATAACCATCTGTTTGGTGTTGAATACTTACCTGTTACTTCACTTGAAGGCTTTGCTTGAATGCAACAGGTTAGTGGACCTGGAAATCCCAAATTAGCCGGAAAATTTAAGCGTCGTGCTGTTAGTTACCATGGGAACTTTGGTGGGCACCATACTGGCGGTTACCTAGTGAGGTATCCTATACTTGAGACCATTTGGGATATCACTGTCTGTGCATACTTGAACTCGGCCGTTTGTGACTTTAAAAAAGTTGGGCCATCCTGATATAGATGGTGATAAGAGGAGCTTTGTACCCAGTGACTCTTTATAACTTATGCTTATTCCTCCCTGCACACGCCTGAAAATGTTTGAACACAGTTAGCCTCAGGCTTTTCCGTCAGGTATGTAAGAATAACAATTGATAGAAAGCGTTCAACCAGAAGGTTTGAGAACAAATTCGAACCCAAGTTTTACACCGCGTGAAACTACTTAGAATGCTTTATTTGAGAATACTTGTCGACGAGGTGATGTGATCTATGAACAAAGGAGTTTGGCGAGCAGATTGCTGGCTAATTTGCTACGAACATAATATACGTAAGTGATAAGTGACTGTAATGACTTTCTAGGATCATTGACTGACTCTTGCTCTAGAGAGTGCCTCATCAGTGGTATCAACAGCTACTTCTTGAGCTGCTTCAAGGCGTTTCTTTTGGACTGCGCAAAGTGAGTCTTCCCGGAGTATCCTACGTCTTCTGGCATCAATCCGAAACTGGAACGGACATCTCAATTCATCTTTAAACTCTGCCTGGCTGACCGGCTAATTCTTTTCCGAGAAAAGGCGGCCTTTCTAATACTCTCTCAACTTGATGAAACCGAACCTAGCGTATCAGAGGGACAGCTAATTCTGAATTTAAAATATGAAAAGCCTTATTGGAGAAACGCCTAAGGTTGAGTTGCTAGAAGTTATTTCAACAAAATTCCGAGTAATTTAGAAAAGTGTCCTTACCAAACGGCTCTCTGTGCACTGGAAATTTCCTGACTGAAGTTTTCAAATGCGATTTTTCGCAACTGTCTTTCATCGATTAAAATGAGTTTCTCAGTAGAGGTAGGCAAGAAATTTTCTAGTGAGCGGAAGAAATAAGGACGCGGATTATAGTTGGACGAGTTACCCTCATTCTTCCACCTCACCTTCGGTAGCGTGGTAACTGAAATCATACTAATAAGTGAAACGTGGTCCGGCTGGTATCCTTCGTACGAGGGCGAATAATCTTGGTATGGTGAGAAAATATCATAGAATATATTCACTCACGTGTCGGTTTACATCAAATATACTGTTATCCACAGTATTAACCTCCGTTTTGCTGCCACTCTAACAAAGCATTCGCCCAACTCTCCGCTCTATTCCTACTCACAAAAACAGATTTCGGCTACCTCAAGATCGCGGAACACCGCATTTCTCTCACAAAAACCGATGTGCCTGGAATTCCGTTCTGAATTAACATAGTTGCCCACATTCACTTAATCCTTTGGTCGCACAATGCTCTTAGCTGCTAAACCTTCGTGAGTGGATTAAAAATGTTTACTTTAAAATGTTGTGTTTTGTTGCACATTTGCGTGAGCCAAAAGTTATTCAAATCTACATTCATTTTTTGCAACTCATCATATTTCAGTGTCCACTGAAGCAACGATACCTTTGCCGGAAAAATCTTGGTGTTCCGTTCTGAATTAACATAGTTGCCCACATTCACTTAATCCTTTGGTCGCACAATGCTCTTAGCTGCTAAACCTTCGTGAGTGGATTAAAAATGTTTACTTTAAAATGTTGTGTTTTGTTGCACATTTGCGTGAGCCAAAAGTTATTCAAATCTACATTCATTTTTTGCAACTCATCATATTTCAGTGTCCACTGAAGCAACGATACCTTTGCCGGAAAAATCTTGGTGGAATACTTTACTAGCATCACTGAGACCCCAGAATGCCTAGATGGGGCTCAAATTTTGGGCTGGAATTCTGAACTCATTTACCTGTTTGTTTTAGTCCATCAGTGACACGTCATCATCATCATCATCTAATTCTTAGCGGCCGATCGGACCAAGAGCATGTCTTCATTTCGGTCCCACTATAACGCCGCTGTTCGAAGACACTTGCTCAAACTCAGTTGTATTACTCAGAGTAATTTGTGGGTATGGTGATAAATTTAAAGGAATGTTATGCAGCCTCTAGTGTTGTGTCTACCTGAATATTAATCAACTATTTTTTGTGCACTGAAACAGGGTGCATCATATCCCGTTTACTGATAATTCAAGTAGCCCTGTCCATGACTTGCCAAAAGGTTTGCGCGAGGTACTCGATATTACCGCGATTCGGAGACTATGACTACACATACGAATGAAGTGGTCGGGTATTTGTACATTAGGTAGATTAAATTCTTGAAATAACCTGGCCTTCCCCGTATGCAATATGCAGTACTCAAAGTTTTCGACCGCGTTGGCTGGAAGAATTGATAAGAAAATAATACAGATTCCGAGTTACTAGGCAAATGTTTTGTCCGTAAAGATACAGCCCAGCCGAATAATGCTTATAAATTTAGAGCATGTGAACTAAAATGTCACATAGGTGATCATTCTTTACCAAATAAATGAAAAACACGTAAGGGAATATTGCTATTAGAGTTGTGTTTTGGGGGAATCGTCTTCATAAGTCACGTGCTACCATACAGACTCTGCCGTTATCATAAATTACAGAAATGTAAAAAGTCCGTGAGTCAGGCAAAACAAAATTTAAATGACTCCCTAAAAAGTCTGTGGTTGCCTTTTGTGTAAAATTTCCTTCGGTTCTCGTGTTTCTGCACAACAAACAAACAAAACATGTTCAATTTTTGTTCAAGCAGAACATGAAATCGATGGAACTTGGGGGTTAAGCCTACCTGATGAAGTTCAAGAAAGGTGAAATAACTCGTGGACCATTGAAGTCTCTTCAACGAAGTCTCTTCAACTGGTAAGTACTGTGTTATGTTTAGACGAAAACTCATTTAGATATCTTGAATACAGTACTTATTGAAGCACCAATCTGTGTGTTGAAGCCCATTCACTTGAGGTGAACCACCATAGACGAGAGAATCAGCTGGGTCTCCCATCAAAACCAAAGAGAGTATGCGATAAAAGCTGTCCAATCTGGGTTCAGTTGGAACACGATCTTAACAAAAACTAGGGGACCGCGCCACCCTGATGGACCCCAAGCAGGCCAAAACTGTCTAGCAGTTTCCAGGATAAAGGTTGCTGAAAACTCTTCGACAGCCCACAACCGGTTTCGCCCTTCTTAGGGCTAATTAGTATCCAGCATACGTATGAGCATTGTATAACGTCTAGACAACAAATGAATTAACTTTCCTAGTAGCACTACGCTAATGCCTCTTTTTCGCGTGCTTCCCCGGTGAACTTGAAGCAACTGTACCCATTTAATCAAGAACGAGTTCGCCTAGCACAGTCTTCATCATATGCTTTTGTTTTTCACTCTTTTTTTGTGAACAGATAAGTGAACGGACAGTCCCAGCAAGTTTACTCTCTACTCTGTTAATTCGTCTTTTGAGTAATTTTGTCAGCCATTTGGGAGGTGGTATGTTCAGTGGAAAGGATTGAAATGAAAAGCATAGAAACGATAGAAATTCAGTTTTTGATTCCGCTATTACACGGGTTCCCTGAGTGCCTGTCACAAGAATTTGGGACAGTGTGGGGGATACGACGACACAAAAGGAGTTAGAATTAGGCAGGGACAGTCAGCTATCAGATGACTGGTTAAGAATGAAGAACAAGCAGGCCATGGGTAACAATTACCAGGGAAGTGAAGAGAAAGGAAATTCACAGACGCGACCAGCTTTTTGCAACCACCCAAGAAAGCTAAACAATGAAGTTGTCGACCGAACTCCCGAGGCAGTGAGCTTTTGATCAGGTCGTGAAAGGCATCAATCAGCCTGCAGGCACATAACTCACTCACAGAAATGGTTAGCCCTCACTTCTTCACCCAGTGTATCGGGCCATCCAGGAAACACCGGCAGCAAACAAATGACTGTGCATTGTAATGCCTTTCTGGTTACACGTGCTTCATATGTACTCGAGTGTAAGAACTAGGTGACGTTTCTAACTAAGTTTTCTATCCAACTGACTGTCGTTCTAAACACCCAGTTTGATTCTACCTGGTATTTTTACTCTTTTTAAGCATTCAAACTTTGACCTTTCCCAGTCCTCGATCTGCTTTATGGCCCGAACACGTGAACGAAATATATGCCATTACATTTTGCAGATAACACTTGAATGACCACATCTTAGTGAGCTTCCTTGCTGGTCAAGCACCTCTTGTGTAGACTGTATGTCTCCATCATGAATCACAGCAATGACATTGTTGATGATTGTTGTTACAGAATCGATCTAAATTTCGTTTGAGCCTGTGGGAACACAGCACCGGAGACAACACCAATCAGTCGTTGTCTACCGGATAATTCTCGAATCCCGTATATACTGGTTTACTTTGACTTTAAAATTTTATCCAACTTAAACTGCTAGATTTTGAGAAAACTCGATCATTTGATGAATCATGTTTGACCATTGTTGGGCTTGCAGAAACCGAGTAAAATCGTTTAGGGTTTGTAAATTTCAAGAGTTCAAACGGCTTCAAGGAATCGGGATAATCGGTTGGAATGTTTCGTGAGATCGAAATATGCTTAAATGAAACTCCTTCAGCAACTTCGAAATTACGACGTTTTGATAGTAATTCACCAACAAGATAGGACGCGATCATGAAAACAAACTTAAAGAGTTTGCAGCCAGTGCTTACCAAATAGATTATCGAGTTTTCCCCAACACCAATTTCGCACCTTACTGTTGCTCAGAACATTCATATACGTGTCTATCTGTGTGATTTATGGCTAAATATTCTAGGTTCACTCTCTTTTGTCTTTTATTCTGTTATATCTATTTAACTCACGCGACCAACCCACCCCATAGAGAACAATTTTACATTCACATCGATTTCTTTGAATGATTATCCTTTTTTACTAATGAAACTGAGAATACTGAACTCGATCTTCAATCCCACCGGGGCTCATGGATGGTGCTTATTGTTAACCATACCCGCACCTAAATTTCTGGCATCTGGAATGTGTGGCAAACATGTTACCACTACCTCTTTATCGCCTGAAAGTCTGACGAGTCAAATGCATTTACGTTTGGGTGAAAAGAAATCGATAGCTGTTGGGATGTGACGAATAATGTGACTACTAATTATACAAATCCTGCAACCGCTCACAAATGAACAATTTTCTAAGTTTCTCTAACTGAGTCTCCACATCACCACTAAAACCTCCCATTTACACCATATTTTGGTTGCGTTTTTTTGTTTGAACATCACCTCAATTTGAATCCCTCGTGTCCTCCTGATCCTTAGGCGTATCGTGCGCTCACTGTTCGATCGTGACTATCAGATTTACTCATTTTTTATCGGGTCACAGTTGGGGTAAGAATAAGATTACCAAGAAACAAATTTTCATTTCATCTCGTCACACAGACCAAACCGCTTATTTTAGTGTGCGTCGAAAATACGGTGTCAGGCGCTGACGTCGGAACTGATTGCGAATTTTTATTACCTGATTATACCTCGTTATTTACCTAGTCACCTGCGATATATTTATGCCCTTTTGCAATAAAAACGTTTAGTTTTGAAATACAGAACAAGGAGTGCATTTTAAATGGTTTTTACAGATCAGGTTCCATGAGTTTGCCCTCTCGCCAACCAATTACGCTCCCCTTGTGAATATTAATTCTACGTGACAGCTGACTGGGGCGATTCACGTGAACTACAAATCGATTGAATGCAACTGTGTAGGCGATAACATATTCATTTTCGTCCGAGCCAAAGGGAGTGGAGTACATCATTATTAAGCAATGGTGGTAGTAAGTAGTAGTGTATCAAATACGAATCTGCAGAAATCTTTTGGTAGATTCTGTATAGGCAGATTACATTGTGCCAGTATTTCGAAAATATGATGACTGATCATAGATGCAACACCGTCTCTTTTGATGGTGACTTTAGCAGGAATGCTCTAAGGATTACTGTTCAGCTTTCAGTGATTGCTTGATGTTCAATCTACTTACAAATTGTGGGGTAAAATACGAAACTGCGCAAAGACGCCGCCAAACAATCCTCATCTCTACCAATCAACGAAGTGTCTTAGCTCTCACTGAGCACTTAAACCAATTTACGTAGCTCATAAATTTTCTACCTTTTTACAACGTTCCGGAGGGTACGAGCAGTGACCGACTGAAACGCGTGAAATCTTCCTACGTCGTTCCTAATATATATTGAGTAGTGTACTTCGTCGACACCAATTTTAGTTCGTACTGCCCAATTTCGAACACCTCTGTTCTCCGTTCAGTCTGCACATCTCTCCGCTGTAGCTAACCTGATAGGTTTTCTCTTGCTTCTTACTTTTTTCGTATGTGTAATTCCTTTCCCCCGGTCAAACCCTCCCCTTATCTGAGCCTGCTGTTGGCTACGTCTACCTCATAGACTGCAAAAGCCTTTGTAATCCCTCATGAACATTTAACCCTTGACATGCCGAACCAATTTGGTCGAGTATCTTTCACGCGCCTTTTTTATCATTTTGTGTTTGCGCGTGTTGTGCGCAGACGTGTGTCGCTAACACAAGTCGGCCTGTCGTCTCTCCGGGTTTACTTTGGAATTTTACTAATTTGTGCAAAATTTAGACGAAAAACCCCATAATTTGAGGTTTTCGCCCCTTTTTTCACGTATTTTGCACACGTGATACTGCATTTCATTGATGAATCTCCAGAATCCACAATTTCTGGCTTGTGATTTCGCGCGTCACACAAGTGGGCTTTTCCGAATACATCGGTGTATCCTACAGTATGTTGTTGACATTATTCGGATTTTGGAGTCACTCAGCTTTCATTCTAAGTAGTTCATTGAAAGCCGTTTTTTCCACCTTTCTAGTGCAAACTCCAACCCAAATTTACTGGGTATCTGAAAGCTTCAGTTAATTCTGCTAGTAAGCCTGCCGATAGATCTTGCATTCATTGACTCACTGTCGGTCAGATCAATTGCGTCTAATTTTCTTAGTGTTAAGCACCTTGTTCCTTTGACTGCCGTACTGTAAATCGATCGACATACCGTCGGCCGTGATATATTCAACCGTATTGAACTTTCACTAACCGAATTTGCTTCTGAACGTTTTCAAGCGGACATTTTTAGTTGTAGTCGATGGTGCAACCGTCGAATTTTTTTAGCAAACTTTTGAATAGTATGTTTTCCCTAGAAACTATGACAGTTTTTATTCATTATTTCATACGGTCAACCAATGAAAAAACAAGGTGACGGGAACGTTATACGTACCGTTCACGTGAACCATAACTACTTTTAATGGGTGCAAAGTTCTTGAGAACATTTTATCTACCTTTGCTGTGTTAGATGTTACCAACTAATCTCGATGGCATACGTGTGCAGGCTTCACCTAAAAAGCACCTCAGAAAGCAAGCCTAACAAAACCCTAGGTCACACAACGTCTGTCAAAATATACTCCAGAAAGGTCCGTAGGACATACGACGCTATCCTCCGAATGTCTGTAATCGATTGTTGATGATCCGTTGAAAGGATCGATTACATTTACGGCTTTATTTTTTAACCGTCCGTGGACTGTTCCAGGGAAATATTGAACCATTTCTTCCATACTTTCTCATTTCAGAACCTGATTTTAACTTCAAACACCAACAGTTTTTTAAATGTGTCCTCCAGTGACGCCAAACTTCCGAAGTCAAAGTCTCAAGTTAGAACAAGTTTGTTTTCATGTTCTACAAAACAACGGAGTCAAAAATAATGAGGTCACTTGTAAGAATGAAGATTGAACGCGAAAAGAACGACCTACAGAAAAGGTAACATGAGACTTCCTTATTTGTCGGATTTCTCAGAAGCGGAATCACTGGGTGGATGACATCAAATTAGCCTCAAAGCACCTTGTTTAAGAACCGGGGGTTCTGTCAGACGGAGACAGATGAATTCAACAAAGAGAGCGGGTGATCGATTTTCAAAAATCTTCCTTTTGCTCTTATGATGAATTCTTTGCAGTCTTCTTGCAGCTTGTTCATCTGGTTCCAATTTTAGTCATATTTTTAACGAATTAATAAGGATGACTTCAAGGGACTCAACTCTATTTTAGAGGCAAATAAAATCAGAAAACTTCCTGCCACCAAACATTAAAGTCATCCCAGGGAAAACTCCTCTTTCAAAAAGTAACGCATTTGAAACTCGACTGTATCGGCTTGCACGTCTATCATATGGCCTTATGTATGCCTCTCTCTCTCCCTATTGCAGGTATCACGGACGAGCCACCACGAGCCACGGGCAGGAAAGAGTAACCCTCTTGTACATCCCCCCTGGTTGACCTTGACCCGACTTTGTACCCCCATCTTCCGGCTTCAATTTCGGTTTAATACACATGTGTCGTTGCCGCGCTCCGCTGTTCTTTTCTGTGTCATCCGATCTGTGCGAATGTGTGCTGTGTGTGTCGTGTGGATTCCGTAATACCAACCTCTATATCTGCACATTTCAGAACTGACGTGTGCCGTCGCTACATCTTCTCGAACGTCGAATACCGTTGACTTTCGGACGCCCCTGGCTACACTACCTTTGGCTTGAAAAGGCCGCCTCCTGAACGCAGTCTCGTTGATACCCAATCAGAATTGATGGGTCGATATGGATTACCTTGATTGTTTGCCAATTTCGAGTGAGTGTCATCCGCTGAGGAGTGAATCAGTTCTGCCAATGGGGTTGGCTTTTTCCTGAGGCACCTCCGATGAACATCCACTATTGTGCTAGATCCACAGAATTGATAATGATGTCCAAAAATACCTGTAATCATTTCGTACAAAGATATATTTCTCCATTACGACTTCCGAAAAGCAGACATATTTGGTGGCACAGTATCACGGCAAGCAAACGACTCATCGTCTACCGTGAACCTCTCCTGCTGGATCCTCAGTAAATTTACCGGTCTCAGGCCCTTTGTCCCTTTGTAACATTATTGATACCTCAAAGAAACTAATCCCGCTCATTCAGCTTCAGGTCGTAGTATAGGTAGATATAAAAAGGTTCATTGTGAATGCTGTTGGCATTCAAATCCCTGTAGTGGGGTAGAATTCGGCACAAGGATACTAGTTAGAGTGGAACGTACTATATTCCCATTAGGTATTTGGGACATCTTTCTAAGGAGTGGAAGTTAAGCACCATCCGGCTAATTAAGCCTGTCTGTGCACACCATTCTTACAGATTCAACCTAACAGACCATTTTGGATAAGTTCCTTTTTTAGATTTGGCGGCTTGGCCTGTAGAAAGGTTCAAGGCTGGGAAAGGAAAAAGGGTTAAAAAAAGTGGCGACATCCCGGTGGTTCTTTGATTTCCTTGCTGCCATTTGCGAAACTACGACACAATCATCCACGTCCACGTGATTATTTTAAGACAAGGTTTCCGCGATTCTTCCCAAATAGCTGGAAAGTGGAAACAATCTCAACACAGAAGTACACCTGAAGGGTGATTCCCTTACTCAAAAATGGTCCAAGATCATCTTGCAAAAACGAGCTTGACATCGACTAGATGGTTGTGTCTTCCCAAGTGTTCCCTGGTAAGAACGCTGATCCATTGTCGAGGACTCAGAATCGCAGGAATCAAGATGGGCTTCGCCCCGTGCAGAGTTGCAAAGACCAAATCTCTATTTTGCAACGAATTTACAACTGCGGCAATCCTTCCGATAACCAAGCATATCCTTTCAGTGTTATCCGAGTATCACTTAGTACGGAGTACTGCTCAGTCAAGCGAACATACGGCACTGATTCGACGACGACTTTCGCGCGTTCGAGGCAATAATACATTTAGCAAGTATAACTGGTCTTCTTTTTCCAGTTCACAAGTGATTAGGCTGTTTGGACGGGGGCGAGATGGCTCGAGTGGTTAGAGCGCGGATTTACTGGCCGGAAGGTCCGCGGTTCGAACCCCACCTTTACCTCTTGAGTTCCCCTTTCTAGGCTTGGCAACCTGGCAGTATCCCAGCCCTCGTGCTTCCTTCTGGTAGCATTGCAGCTAGACACCGCTAGGGTGTTACAGCTGAACGATTTATCTATATTATTTTTAAACTGTTTGGATCTGCTCAATTAAAGGAACTTAAAGTAGACAAACAGCCAAAAGAGATGTCGGATAGCTCAAAAATCCCATGTATGTCAGCTGTTAAACTCACATTTCTGTTCATTTCACGAGCCCACAAGGGACATTTTGCAGACAGCATCGTCGTAAACCGCAAAGATATTCGTGTCTTACCTTACCTGCATTGCATTTCTGATTTATGTAGGGCGCGCTTCAAATATTTTTGTGTATGCGTAGACTTGGAAGCCTTTGGTTAGGCAGTTGGGCTCTCTAGTGATGTACGCTGGTGGCATTTCTGCCTCCGCAGCACTCCAAACAATTTTTTTCAAAAGAATAAAGTTCATATTTTTATTGCGACATCTATCCCCACTTGTCCAGTCGGTTTATTGTTGCTTGAATGGAATCGGGGGGGTTGTTTTTTCAAGTGCTAGTTTGCGATAAACGTTTGGTGCTTGCTCCTTTCATCGCGAATTGCAAGCGATCTATGCGTCAGGATTTGCGAAGCAAGGCTGACTCGCTGAACTCAAGTTGCTTCAAGATCGACTGTGTAAATAGTTATTTTCGAAAAGAGTTGCAAAGACCAAATCTCTATTTTGCAACGAATTTACAACTGCGGCAATCCTTCCGATAACCAAGCATATCCTTTCAGTGTTATCCGAGTATCACTTAGTACGGAGTACTGCTCAGTCAAGCGAACATACGGCACTGATTCGACGACGACTTTCGCGCGTTCGAGGCAATAATACATTTAGCAAGTATAACTGGTCTTCTTTTTCCAGTTCACAAGTGATTAGGCTGTTTGGACGGGGGCGAGATGGCTCGAGTGGTTAGAGCGCGGATTTACTGGCCGGAAGGTCCGCGGTTCGAACCCCACCTTTACCTCTTGAGTTCCCCTTTCTAGGCTTGGCAACCTGGCAGTATCCCAGCCCTCGTGCTTCCTTCTGGTAGCATTGCAGCTAGACACCGCTAGGGTGTTACAGCTGAACGATTTATCTATATTATTTTTAAACTGTTTGGATCTGCTCAATTAAAGGAACTTAAAGTAGACAAACAGCCAAAAGAGATGTCGGATAGCTCAAAAATCCCATGTATGTCAGCTGTTAAACTCACATTTCTGTTCATTTCACGAGCCCACAAGGGACATTTTGCAGACAGCATCGTCGTAAACCGCAAAGATATTCGTGTCTTACCTTACCTGCATTGCATTTCTGATTTATGTAGGGCGCGCTTCAAATATTTTTGTGTACGCGTAGACTTGGAAGCCTTTGGTTAGGCAGTTGGGCTCTCTAGTGATGTACGCTGGTGGCATTTCTGCCTCCGCAGCACTCCAAACAATTTTTTTCAAAAGAATAAAGTTCATATTTTTATTGCGACATCTATCCCCACTTGTCCAGTCGGTTTATTGTTGCTTGAATGGAATCGGGGGGGGGTTGTTTTTTCAAGTGCTAGTTTGCGATAAACGTTTGGTGCTTGCTCCTTTCATCGCGAATTGCAAGCGATCTATGCGTCAGGATTTGCGAAGCAAGGCTGACTCGCTGAACTCAAGTTGCTTCAAGATCGACTGTGTAAATAGTTATTTTCGAAAGCACCGGGTGAAACGTGTCAAAAACCCACTTGGGAATCCTGTACCAGAGAGAAGTTTACAAGATTTCATGTACGAACTTGGGGATAATCTTTTTAATGTCGAGGAGCTAAACGAAGCAATTATCAGCTACTAAAAGCATTTCGGCATCTGAATGGGTGAATCAAGTTTTTCGTACCTTGTGCAATAACACCAGCGTTTTGCAGCTGGGCCAGTTATCGCTCGAAAATGTTGAGAGGCTAGCTGCTCCTGGCTAAAAGTAGTTTTAAAATAGTTCGGCATTATCAGCCTTTGTCGCGTTCTTTTCTCGAAAATATGCGTTATAATATAGTTTACTTGCCACAAACCGGGTGTAAAATTATTTTTATCCGCATGTTTGCTCAGTAATAAAAGCACCCCCAAATTTTCGTCACTGACGCATTTGGCGAAGTTGGGCGTGATGTTAAACTGTAATTTGGCATGGGAGACCTGAATTTTGCCTACACAACTACGGTTTCTAGCGGTTTATTGGTACTCTAACCAAGTTGTCACTACAGGCGCAATAAATGGTTAATTTAGTTCAGCAACCCAAAACAAGAACCGCGATTATCTACCTCTACAACAGACTGAGAATTTTTTAGGCTAAACGAGGAGCAAGGAAAAGATTAACAGGCACCTTCATCCTGCTCTCCGTCCACGCCTTCCATGTGCCACCTTGTTGACTACAGCCGGGGGAAGGCATATGACCATATTTATAACCTGGCACCGGAGAAGGTTGCGGTTAGTTGTGTGGCACGTTCTCTCACAGTCCGTTATGTCTGAAAAGCAAAGACTGGAAACTCACCGTAGACCGCAGAAGTTTTGAGTATTCTTCCTAACTGGGGAAAAACAATAGACATTCATTTTTTCATATGTTAGCGCAGACCAAAAATACATCATGTAAGGGATAGTAGGCTGTCTCAGTTGAACGAACTTTGTCTGACGAGCGTAGTGACACCAAAAGTGGGAAATTGATATAAAAGCATCTGAAATTTACGTGAGAGCCGCTAACGAAAACAAATTATCTTAATAGATGGTGTACAACTTTTCACCGAATGTCTGAGAAGTGATGCGGTTTCCGATATGGAACTTTGAGCCACGATTGGGTTTACCCATCCTAAACATCAAAAGAAAGAACCAGGCTGGAAAGTTAACGATACTACTGACACAAAGGTAGCCAATGTTACACAATAGTCCTCAACTGTTCACGTTCGTGGAGTCAAAAATGCACAAGTCTCTTGAGGAACTGCGCAGTGCAGTGACAAGGTCCGCACACTTAACAATGGCAAGCGAGATGTTGACTCTGTAGTGCATGCTGCGGTCATCACTTCCGACAGCGGTTTCTCTATTCTGATCAGCGGTGCGATGGCACGAATTAACGAAGAAATGAGTGAAGGCAGACTCAACAAAGGGCACAAAAACGCTCATGGATAAGTAGGTCAGCTGTGCACATTCACACATACATACGGTAATATACCTGTTTCGGAAGGAAGGGCCATTGCGGCAGCTTGCATAATGGGTACAGGTGAGCAAAATAGGTGCAGATCAAAGGTGCATGAACGGAACAAGCGAATGAACTGGGGGATTATCATTATGTCAAGTTAGATTCAATGGGAAGAAAGAAAAAATTTGCGGTCGGAAATAAAAAAGTTAAGCTTTCCAAAAAATTGGTCCAGTTATAAAATCGGCAAAAGTTCACATCCGGATAACCGTCAGTCATCCGGCTGACAAACACCAAGGAGCACGTAGTACTCAGAGCCTGCTACTTAGGTTGATTTAATGACCTAATCTTTATTTAGTGGGTTCCGTGACACAATATTTATTTGTTCTTGTTCTCGTAAACCGTCGAAAATAGCGGTCTCTTGGTGCTAGCATGATTCGCACAGCACAAGCATATCAAATATGATTTAATGTTAAATTCATTTTCATCACCACTCGCTTGACTCATCCAGTTGAGCAGCCCGGCTCCATCATCACGAATGTCCCGAAGCCGAACATTACAAGATTTCCTAGTCGCGCCTTATGCTCACCATTGAATTCCTCGCTCAACACAATGCTTCCATCACCTAAAAGTTACTCTCCAAAGCAAAGAGTATCAGGTCATCTGGCGAATGATTGATCACAATCGCAATAAAGTAATTATGCCACGCTGAGCTTCCACGCAAACTGCCAGAAAAATGCTTACTGGTCTTCACGCCAACTGCGCTGGTATCTCAAACAACTACACTAAAGCAGTCACCATTTTTCGCACGGTATAGTACACTACATTTTCCGGACGGAAGGTGGCTTATCCTTGAATTCTATGACGGTATGTAAACCTGTGGAGATACACAAGCTGCCGCTATGATTGCCACTGAATAACATCTGGCTTCCAACTGAAATCCGCAAGCATACATTACTACGAAGGTTGGAAAATCGCCCACACGTCGAAACCATTTAATCGTCCTAGTGCAGCCAAAAAACTGATTATTTAATACCCGAATTTCTGCAAGTCTGAGTCTTAGAAATTGCGTACATTCAATCCGAAAACCGCCTTACCTTTTAGGGGCAGCGCAGTACGCCCTAAAACGACATGGTTTTTCCGTTGTGTAAAATTGTGAAAAAAATTCTCTGGCTATTCAATCTATTTACAGCGTTCACGCGTGTCATTTTGTTAGAATAGCACACTTGCCTAACCTTTGTGCGATGAACTCTGTCATTTTGCATCCGGTTCCTGCTGTGCCCTCAGTCTCGATCATGAGCCAGATAAAAACAGGCTGCTCCTGACTTCCATGGACAACAGAACTAACCTTTGTGCGATGAACTCTGTCATTTTGCATCCGGTTCCTGCTGTGCCCTTAGTCTCGATCATGAGCCAGATAAAAACAGGCTGCTCCTCACTTCCATCGATGGACAACAGAAATGGTAAATTGGGCGTCCATCAAATGTAGTGCCTTACCCGCAAGTTCTGGTGCCACGTTAAATGCACGGGTGCAAGGAGCGACCAGATAAACCAGTATCTGATTCTCCTGACCCCCTGCGCCAGCTGCCTCTACCTTAAGAACGCTATGCATTCTGTAACTAAGGAGAGAGCCGCCAAAAACAGAACAAAGTCCCCATTGCTGAGTCTGGAGGACCAGTGCAAACGTCCTGCTTTAACCGTATACCCGCCTCTTTTCAAAGCCCTCGAGGCAGTAAACAAAAAGAACCGAGCAGCCAGTACCTAGCGCTACCCATCCGGGATCCGCCAGCTACGAATTTCATTCAGCTCTCCGATTCGGCAAACAAGACCGCCACGGAGTTTATTGTGGACGGACGAATGAAGACAAGCGGGCTGATCACTTGGTAGTTGTTCTCCGGAGAAATCGCGCCTACAAAGCTGGCTCAGTCGCTCTTCGGTTGTGTCTTCAGAAAGCCTAAACACGGATTGTTCCAGGCAGAGCGGTTACGGGGAAAAAGACGCAAGCAAACTTTTGGGCTTCTAGTCCTTCTTTTATCCGCACCTGCCGTACAGAGAATACTGAAGCGGAATGTTAGCTTACTCAAAATTCAGGCGTATATCCAAGGTCCACTCGCTAGGTACGCCAAGGTCGGGTCACAGAAGTCCTGGGGGAGGGGTGCGAAAAAGAATTCCGCTTGGCCCAAGTTCAGCTCACTCAAAACTCATGGCCGAATCGGTGATAAGTATGCCCTCTCTAACTCTTGAAAGCACCCGGCTCAACCGTCCGCGGCCCCACATTCTGGCTTCTGCTTAACCACAGTCACCAAAGGCAGTGAAACGTTGGTGGGGGCAAGTCTTGCGCGGCCACAGCGTCCAAACTACGCAGATCTACCATCGCTCATTCTCGTACCAGACGATAAATGCACAACTCCACACCCTACTCACAACGTCCCGGCTGGACTGAGGCAGACGCGCAGAGACAAGCAACGAAGCCCACGGACAAATCAACCACGTGCGTTGACCTCGACATCTGGGAATATCTCGACAACCATACAACCACGGTAGGTGTGAAACTGTAGTTATTCAGCTTCACTCTGTCAACATCGGCCGCTTTGACTGTGGACATAGTCGTAGCCCGGGATCCCGACAGAAAAAGTCACAAACCTCACCATAGCGGACTGGTAAATCCCTCGTAAACCCAGGTGACCGCAACGACCGCGAGCGACTTAGTAGTTCATGCAAACATGAAAGGAAGCTAGTGGTCAGAAAGGCGGTATTAAACGAGCTAAAAGTAGCAGCGGTCGGAATTTCCACCCACAAGCGGAAAAAGCACGTTCCCTAATGGCCCACACTTACGGGCCCCCATGGAGCGGGAAAATCCTTGCAGATAAAAGATGCTGTCGGCACCACCAAGGCAGCAAGCATACAATTGCGCCGCCGAGCGTCTTTCAGAATCTGGGACACAAACCTGGTGTACAGCAATTAAATCGACTAACCCGTCTAGTTGCACAACTCGCAACTCCTCATCTACGAAGATAGGAAAGACTGTGTCGAAATGCTTGTACCCGAATCGCCTGAGCCCTTCAAAAATTTTTTTGCTAAATTGAACGGTTGGTTTGTCTTGAACAGCCGTCCATAATCACACTCAGACCAGCATGGCTCACACCACATGTCTCTGAGGTGTATATCTCGATGGGCAGCCACTCCAACTTCCGAGCAGACCCGAAACGAGGGAAGACCAACGGAGTCGCTTTATATCTACATGCGGCCCTGCCCACCCCGTTGGGCAGGTGTACTGTGGATCCAAACCTTCCTGCGCTGGTCCGATTTACCTTTCTCGGTGTAGTATACAGTTGTCAACCGAGCACGTCCGAAGAACCCGTGAGTAACTCTCCATCAGCTACAACTTCACGCCCCTTGCCGCTAGGTGAGTTCAGAGATCCAAAGGCTTCTTTGATGGAGGTCCAGTGCGTCCGATCAAGTGAAATGTTTGCAGCGGAGCTGACCGAAATAGTTTTACAGAGCGCTTGGACTCAACACGTCATTGCACCCACTGGATAACACGCAGACCAAAAACCATCCCCCGTGAATTTGGTCACCACCAACGAGACACTTCGTAGATCAGGTGATAATTAACGCTTTACTGGGATATGGCGAACACTGCAGAACTTTGACTTCACCTGCTGTTGGACCAAAAATCCCGAGCCCCAAACGTGGATTCAAACTTCTGCCATGCAGACCTATCAAAAAGGCGCATCTTTCTTGAACAAGTTGAACTAAGAACAGCTCCAGTGGAAGGCTTTCACAAGACTGTTTTCCGGAATGTTCACGAGGCTGACTCAGTGTTGGTCTCAAAAAAAACAGCACGCAGTCGGATGAGCCGCAGGTTACCTGGAAGGATTTGGCGTCTTCTGGAAAAGAACCCCCAATTTATCTCAAAACTTCCATTACGGCGCAAAACCAAAATTTCAAGGTCAGGTGTTACAGATTTTCGTTTATATTTCAGCCCATCCATAGGTCTTCAACCAGTTTTTTATGTACTGGATAGCTATTTTCCACGGTGCCAAACAGGCTTTCGTTCCTTCAGTAGGCCTAATCAGTGCTAGCCCCAGTTTGTAGAGCGTGCTTAGCCCGCATCTACATAGTCGTTCTGTCCACCGTTCCGCCACTGCTCCACGATTCCACAGTCCTATCTGAACTACCGGCGCACAACGGTATCTGAGACCGACTGTGACCCTCTTAATACAATCCACAGTTCTCCTATACCCTAGAACTCTCAACTGTATTCCACCAAATCAATCATTCCTCAACCTGCTCCGAAGTTTCTCATTATGACACCGCTCCCGTCTTCCTCAAAGCGGTCGCTAGACCTCGAATCCCCAACAGCTATCCTCCAGGCATATTCAAAGAAGCAGTTTAGATCCGGAAGATCCAGCTCCCAACCCCCTCACTCCTCGAAGCTGGCAAAGACAGTATCCCAGGCAACGACAGATTGTTCAGTTGTTCTAACTGACATATCCTTGCCTCTTCAACCCGGCAACACTCTCTTACCGTTGCCAGTAGGTTCTGAAAACCTTAATGACCTGTAAAATCTCAAAACACGTGTGCGCCAAATGGAGAACGGAATGTCGTCCCTCCAAACCATACAATCGACTGCATGCCTTCTGAATCCTGACGCAACATGCGATCAAACAAACTCAGAAAAGGCGCCTATTCTAATTGACACGATTGCTAATGAGACTAGTCAACGCACCGAATACCGGCATCAAGTAGTAATGTAAGTCACCGGAACCTGTTGCATCGTCACTCACCAGTACTTACGCTGACGAGTGCCACATTGCCACACAAAGCTGTTTGTTGGACCCAGGTCCTGTAACCCACGCTCATGACCATGAGCCCTCCAATCCTATCTCTGGGCATCCACAAATGTTATCTCTAACCTCCACCACGCCAACGAGATCGACTGCTGATTTAGGAGATACGGTAACTAATCAGCCCACACGTGAGGCTGTGGTGAAGAATTATAGCAAAAGTTCTCACTCTAGACCTCCTGACCTAATGACACTTCGTGTCTCCCCACCAAAGCGCTTCCTTGGACTCAAGCACCTGCTGTCCAGGCCTCGCATCGTAACCATTTCTCCTGTACCAACTCCCCGAGCTCCTGCCCTTTGCCCTTCTACAAACCTGAGTAAACCCGTAATTCCTCATAAGCACATCCGTAGCGCCTTTAGCCGTGCAACTCAGTTCCCTGGCAGGGTGTCTAATCCACAACTGCCGCTGCGTAATCCTAGACCCTATCTGGTTCCGCCCCTCTGAAAACCTGCATACTATATGCCTGGGATCCCTTTTCAGCAACTACCTACTCCACCAAAGCCTCCGCCCCCTCCGAAGCCACGTGCAGCCCCACCTCTACGACCTTTAGCTGTATCTCGACTTCCTACTCCAAACCCCCTTCAACTACAGCCAACACAGAGGATTCCTTCTCACTCCCAACGGAGCTCACCCCTCACAGAGAGTTTGATTACACCACTAACTTCCTCACTGCAACATGTCTCCTCTCTCATCTTGCATCTCTTACTATAGACCTCTTATTCCATCTCCTCCAATCAGCCCAGTTTGGTTACCCGTTCCCTCCGCCCCCTACGATCCGATGCTGAAGGCTCTACAAAACAGATCCATCCGACCTCTCTGTGTCCCTGTCTGTCCCTCTCATTCCCTATCTCTTAAACACTTCTCCTGCCCTTTCATCCAGCGTGACTTAAGTCCCGCTGTTTCTGTTTAGCTACCACACACGGTACCACATCCTGACAATGTTGATTACATTATTACAAGCGACTGCCCGACCCAGCCTGTTACTGTTTGTCCATGGAGCTCGCTACCTCCCCTGCCACCCAAACGCTGCCTCGGTACCCATCGCGATGCGCCCCATCATCTTATTCTCACGTATATTTACCTGGTCCTACTTCGCCTACTAATTCGAGAATCCCCGCTTTCCCTGTCTCCCCTCCATTCCATACTGACCTCCCTGGGCTTGTCAAATTCTTGCTAGCCACATTACCCACCTTAACCGATCCCGCTAGCAATTTTTCTGTCGTTCTAATCAACACCCGCTCTCTAATACTTAAATTGCACTACGTCCAAGCTAACTCCACCATAGCTCGTCCGAACTTAATTTTGCATCACAGAGACGTGGCGCTCTCCTGGCACACCAGATACTCTTATATCCCTTGTTGGCCAGATCCAGGGAAATTACGCTGGCATTGGAATTTGGAGAGTTAGTTCTAGAAGGTAAAGTACATGGAAAGTTGAGAAAACCTCGGGATCGGGGTAGAACAGCGTGGTTCTGGATCGCTGACGACGGGAAGTGTTGTATACGTGGAACTGCTGCTAGATTATTTGATGATGGTAATGAAATAAAACGTACGTTCCACATATCATCGGGGCATCACGAGGGACGGGTGGCGCGTCTCGAACAGGAA
>NW_008752081.1:345575-345862 GCF_000715545.1 Opisthorchis viverrini | reverse complement strand
CACGCTTGTGGAATAATATTTCGACCACCGGGGATCTGGGATACCAGGAAGATAGAACTATTCTTGGTATGGTGGTTCAACGGAATACGGAACTACGGAATCTCCTATTTTGAACTGTGGCTCAACATTTACTTGTATTTTTCTCTTTGTGACTTTGTATCTTGCTTACATCAGTAATTTGTTCAGTTAACTAGAGACCCCATGGGGCCGTTAACCACTACCTAATTGTTGAGCTGGAACATTTTTTGCCGTTTTCTATTTTCCTTGCTAGCTCAGAACTCCCATAT
>NW_008752081.1:342102-344664 GCF_000715545.1 Opisthorchis viverrini | reverse complement strand
CGGGCGCATTGACGGTTACTTGAAATGAAAAATATTTTTTACGGTTTCGTTCACGTAAACACACCAGGAATAAAACATATGAAAGCACAACAAAACTCACTCTCAACCGTACGTGAGGACAAGCAGAACGCAGAGCTTCCCGCGAGCAATGGCGCAGCACAGTAAAACAAAACCACTTAAATCGGTTGACCGTTTGCATTTCCTAGGCACGCGGAAATGCAGGGTATTGTGCTTTTTTATTACTGTGAGACAAATAAAGAAGCTTTGATGTCTGTTAAACGTCTCAAGCTCCCAAGGCTTGAAAGCCGAAAATTAGTGCAGAAGTTCTGCACTAATTTCGCACAGGTTCTGCACCCAGGCGCGGATGATCGCCCGACCCAGCCTGTTACTCTTTGTCCATGGATCTCCGCTACCTCCCCTGCCACCCAGACACTGCCTCGGTACCCATCGTGGTACGCCCCATCATCTTGTTCTCACGTATCTTTACCTGGTCCTACTTCGCCCACTAACTCGAGAGCCCCCGATTCCCATGTCTCTCCTCCATTCCATACTAAACTCCCTGGGCTTATCAACTTCTTGCTAGCCACATTACCCACCTCCCGCTCTCTGTTACCTAAATTGCACTACATCCAAGCTATCTCCACTATAGCTTGTCCAACCTTCATTTGCATCACAGAAACGTGGCTCTCTCCTAGCATACCTGATGCTCTTATCTCCCACTCAGTGCATCCGGAAAAGTTTCTTGAACATTAACTGAAAATGAACTTACTGCACTTCCGATACACTTCGTACGTGCACGACTTGAGTGGACATTTCGGTAAAGTACCCTTCAGTAAGTTGGCATAAATAGTGCTGGTTGTGCACGAGGTCCAAAGGACTGAATCGGGCGGTACAAACCACGATTCATGCACTATGCCAACAGACGTCTGTCAACTCAGCGACCGTGTCAGACTTCAGCTGATGAGCATCATTGGGTTTTTGCTTACCACAGTATATTCCCACGACGAAAGGCTGACCGAGAAAGGGTGAAATTATCCGGGAGAGTATAGGCCACACTTGAGTACGCCAGCTGTTATAGGCCCGAATATCGTCAACGTTAATTTGAATTTCTATATTTGTAACCGTAGTCCGGATCTCACGGAGCTGTTGCAGTAAACCTGCTTTCAACCCAAGGTAGATGTATATCCCACCGGCCTTCTGTCGCACGCAGCAACGACGTGGGGTATTAATTACGGTTCGTGGATCCTTTGGAAGAGACGGAAAAATGTATCTGAGTTCGTCCAACACAACGGCAAAACCGGATAAAGGTAGGTTCAGCTTTCGCGCCATCCGACGAACAGCCGTTAAAATACTTCTACCTGGTTGTGGATGATTTAAAAAGGATACTGATGAAAAGCAATATAAGTGCAAGCAGAACCTACGGACTGATCCCTTCAACGACTTGCAGTGGGCTACCTTATGGCAAAAGTAGGAACCGAATGGTTCTCCAGGGACCGCAGTGGTGAATGTCTTTCTGGCTCCAAAGTCCTGATAACGGGGATCGGGGAAACCGCCGGCGAACATCGTAGCAAATCGCAGCCTAGTTTGTCACCTGGAACGGTCAAATTCGGTATACCTACAGCCTATAATCTGATTAATCATGAATCTTACTCTAAGATAGTCGACTAAAGGCATTATGGACGCATTCATCAGTCGGGCAACGAAAACAGCCACTTGCCGCAACCGCCTGTCTTACTTTCCTATATAGCGTTGTTCTTGAAGATCCTTCGCGACCAACACGAACAAATTTCGGGCGCATTGACGGTTACTTGAAATGAAAAATATTTTTTACGGTTTCGTTCACGTAAACACACCAGGAATAAAACATATGAAAGCACAACAAAACTCACTCTCAACCGTACGTGAGGACAAGCAGAACGCAGAGCTTCCCGCGAGCAATGGCGCAGCACAGTAAAACAAAACCACTTAAGTCGGTTGACCGTTTGCATTTCCTAGGCACGCGGAAATGCAGGGTATTGTGCTTTTTTATTACTGTGAGACAAATAAAGAAGCTTTGATGTCTGTTAAACGTCTCAAGCTCCCAAGGCTTGAAAGCCGAAAATTAGTGCAGAAGTTCTGCACTAATTTCGCACAGGTTCTGCACCCAGGCGCGGATGATCGCCCGACCCAGCCTGTTACTCTTTGTCCATGGATCTCCGCTACCTCCCCTGCCACCCAGACACTGCCTCGGTACCCATCGTGGTACGCCCCATCATCTTGTTCTCACGTATCTTTACCTGGTCCTACTTCGCCCACTAACTCGAGAGCCCCCGATTCCCATGTCTCTCCTCCATTCCATACTAAACTCCCTGGGCTTATAAACTTCTTGCTAGCCACATTACCCACCTCCCGCTCTCTGTTACCTAAATTGCACTACATCCAAGCTATCTCCACTATAGCTTGTCCAACCTTCATTTGCATCACAGAAACGTGGCTCTCTCCTAGCACACCTGATGCTCTTATCTCCCTACCGGGATACACTATCTTCCGTTCTGATCGTTCCCACCGCCGTGGAGGTGGCTG
>NW_008752081.1:335824-338239 GCF_000715545.1 Opisthorchis viverrini | reverse complement strand
CCACATCTGCTAACGAGACAAGCCCCAACCTCTGCACACTCTCTGTTACTTTGTCTGATGTAACTTCATCTCTTGCCCGCCCTAGAGACTCTAGTTTCCTAAGCAATGACGGCATCCCTCCGCTTATCTTAAAAGCTGGTGGCCCGGACGTCTCCACCCTCATCCTTAATCTCTTCAATATCTCCCTTATCACTGGCACAGTCCCTAGTCAGTGGAAGCACTCTACGGTTGTCCCACACCGTCAGTCAGGCCCACGAACTGCTCTAGCCAGCTATCGTGGCATCCACCATACCTGCTTACGCTTTCGTACCCTCATCAAAGTACCATAGACTACCCCCATACCTGCTTACGCTTTCGTACCCTCATCAAAGTACCCATCATAGACTACCTGCTCGCCACCAAAACCCTTAGCAATCGGCAGTATGAGTTTACGGCACGGCCGTCAGCTAACACATGCCAGGTTGATTTCTTCAATCATATTTCGTCCGCCCCCGACGCCGGACTGTGTAATATCCTTATCTACCTTGATATTCGCAAGGCGTTCGACCAAGTTTCCCACGGTGCACTCCTCAACAAATTACGAACTACGGGAATTGGTGGCCCACTACTGCGATGGTTCGCTTCTTACCTCACCGGTAGAACCCAGGCCACTAAAATTGGGGATCTCTGCTCCTCAGCCCTCCCCATTACCAATGGAGTTATTCAGGGTAGTGTGCTTGGCCCTCTACTGTTCTTACTATACGTTAATGACGTCAATGACTCGATCACCCATGGATCGCCTGATGAGATTAAGGTAGCTTACACGTTTAAGACCAGTGATTCTGCTTCTACTCTTGCTGACATTCAGTCTGACTTGAATTGTTTATCACTCTGGTCTTCCAACTCCTGTCGTTCTTTTGCTGTTCCGAAATGCCAAGCCCTGTCAGATCGATTCCAAATTCCTCCTGGGACGCTTACCCTTAACGGTCTCTCCATTCCTACTCTTCCTGAAGTGAGAGACCCAGGCCTTAGGTATTCCTGTACATTTAGCTTCAACCAACATGTAAGGTACAGAGTGGCTAAAGCTCGCAAGCTCTGCGCTTACATTCGCCGATCCTTCCATAACAAATCCTGTTTAATTGCCATTTTCAAACAATTTGTAAGACCAATTCTTGAATCCAGCCTGAATTCGCCTCAGTATTCACAGACATACCGGACTGCTGTGGAGAATGTGCAGCGCTCGTTTACTAATTCCCTGTTTCTGGTGTCATCCACACTACCGTATCGTCTTCGCTGCTTATTACTTGGGCTGGATCCATTATGGCTAAGGCGCATCAGGTTGGATCTAGGCCACCTGCATCGCTTAATCTACCGGCGGGCTTACATAGCTGACTGCTGCCCTGAATTTTCTTCCCGTACTCCCTATAATATCCGTAATCCAGGATGTTTACTCTCACTGTCGACATGTCGAACTGTCTTTAGACAAAACATTTTCCTTTCCCTTTATTCTAAACTATGGAACAAGCTCCCCTCCCATATCCGCACCATCTCATCTCTCGCCGGCTTTCAAAAGGCCATCGATTCTTACCTTTCTATCGAGGGAGCTGAGCGCCTTTTCGCGCCTCAGCTCACACTAGATACCCTTTTTGAAATAGGCTCTAAGCACTTCCAATCTGCTCACTCACCCTGAGTGCCCTGTTATTGGGTCCTAGAAGGTACACTTACCAGCCTGAAACCCTTAGCATTAGTCCGCAAGTGCGACAACCACCCTTTCAAGTGTTCTTATCTATAACCTGCTACTCTATCCCTCTCATACCCGTCTCCACTGACCTGGTTGCATATCCCTCCTCCGACCTTAGGCTTTTGTACACAGCCGAATTATTCCTAGTTCTTCAAGCCTGGTCCCATCCCTGAGTAACCCTGTCAGCTCTATTTAATGTCTGGTGCTTTGCTTTGACTGGATTTAAATAACCTCAGCCAAACTAAAGCCTCAGTTCCACACCGTTCCGAGCCATTCTACACCCCCTGAATACGCGCAGCGCACACATATCAAATGGTGGGTCTGACGATGCGCTATGAACGAAATAGTTGTTGGGCCCCATAGCCCAATCCTTCACACATACACATAGCACCGGTGCACCTCTACCTGACAGAGTGGTTCACACCAATGCTTCATTTTCGTTCAGCCCTAGTACACAGGCTCTGATCATCTCCATTCTACTCCCATTGCCCAAAAGGTAGTTGATGATTCATCTGCTCCCGCGACTTGTCTCTTCCAGTGGCTGTTCGCTGTTCGCTTGTTCGAAATGACTGAGCTGTTTTACTGGCCTGGCTTTCCCCCGACCGGGTAAAATATCTGGTAGCTGGAGTTATTTATTAATGCACAAGCCGCACTTATGACTGCTTGGATGGTTTTCCACCTTGCAGATCTGGCAG
>NW_008752081.1:327540-334468 GCF_000715545.1 Opisthorchis viverrini | reverse complement strand
GTCTGCTTACTTTCAGATTAAACCACATTTTTGAGACAAAACGTGCCATGTGCTCCCAATTTGAATTATCCCCTCTCCATTTCCACTTTTGCTCGTTGTGACTCCGGCCATTAACCTAACCACTCAAGGTCACTCACGGTCAGCAATGTTTTTCAGTTTAAGTTCATGTCACCTGACTGTCTTTGATCTAGACGAACCTTATGCCCATTTTTCCCAACAAGTTGGGAAATAACCTATTATTACTATATCATCGGGTATTCCCCACTGTTTATGAGATTGTCCTCGGTTTGTGCAATCCGCATCCCCACAAATCCCCCAGTCATGTTCAATTCTGACTGTAAAACTATGAGCATGACAGACGGTATGCCACCCACAAGTTGGGAATAAACCTTATTATTATTAGTAAAGACGAGCCGACGATTCGTAAAATCCGGAAATGGTGGAAATGAGAAATTCGCCAGCGGAACAGGCCTAAACAAGCCACCGTTCTGAACCCTGCCCGGAAAAACGGAAATGTGTTGTTCGAATACATGGGACATCGCCGCAGAGACAAGCCAGTTGCGATCTCCTTGAGGGGCGGCAATGGGAACTCACTAGTTACCCAACAGTAGCATCTGCAGTCTACAGAGAACACTATGCGAGTGTATATTCAGCCCCAGCACCCCTGTCACATCCAGTCTCGTCAAGATGTAACTGCGAACGGCCTCGAGCCGAGTTGGATTTTACGGTGGGGGACATTCGTCAACACTTGTACGAGATTAACCCGTTCAGCGCGTTAGGGTCCAACATAGTCTACCCAAGAACCCTGAAAGAAACGTCGTCTACATTGGCAAATTATTTCTACCTGGTGTTTCGTCAGTCGCTTGACGAAGGCCGCCTTTCCTCTGCTTGGAAGGAAGCGCTTGTCGCGCCAATCTACGAAACTGTTGACCGACTATCGTCTGGCAGCTACAGGCCCACAAGCCTCATTATCGTGCCGTGCAAGGTGGTGGAACGCATTCTGAAGCGGGCTATCCTGAGTCACATTACTTGAATCAACTTGATATTTCCAGGCGAATACGGATTTTTCCTAAACCTTCTTGCATGACAACACCTCTATTTATGGACGGCTTAACGCCACCGAACTGAGCATGGTAGATCATCACTCCACTGAGAAACTTCATTTTCCGGACGGCTCCGTGACGGACGTTGCGAATAAGATAGTTGGTTTGGGATGTGCAGTTTCGTGAGCAGCGGGATTTTGTGGGTTCGCCAGGGGATTCCTCAGGGAAACAAAACCAATTTTATATCGCAGGTAGCGTCTGCCTTATGTTTGGTCGTTGTTCCCTTCATGTCCAATACATGGATCGGGTGGAGTGGATAATGGCTAGACAGGACCTCCATAGCACGTATTACCGCACGTCAAAGCTTGGGAAGAAGATGAAGTGGCATGAGATCAATAGGGCCTGGAGAGTTGTAGGAGTCATTGGACAGGATATAGTTATTTAACTGAACGTTTTCAAATTTGGGGTTGTGACAACAAATGGCTAAACTACAGGGGACAGACGAATCTGCGCTCAGTAGTTTAATCATCGGACATGTTACGTAAAAAGATCGAGAGCTACAAAAGCTTCCGAACGCAGAGCGTTTTCCGTCAGTGGCGCTTTCTCTCCGTTCCTGCTTGATTTTGTGATCAACGAGATAATGAGACTCTGAACCCGGTTTTCAAATATATTTTGGAGTATGCGCACACCGTTCTCATCGTCAAAGAGAAGACGCAGGTGTTTTCGAATGAAATGACCAGTCATCCCGTTCTTTTTTGCGCCCTTTGTATTTGCAATGCTTGAGGCTATCATTATGATTTTTATTCCTAAATGGTGGGTGGCATGCCGTCAGGCATGATCTGAAGAAGGAGTGAATTTGTTCGCAGTTGCAGATAATGAGGCAGTTGAAGACATTGGGGCACGGTCAAGAAAAGGAAGGGGATAGTTGCAGGTGTGCTCTCAAACTGGGACTAGCAGTGCCATACGATGGTTGTAGTGATATACGTCGGTTCCTGAAAAGCCCCGCAACGGACGTCGTTTCTGGAGTAATCGGGCTGGGATGTGCGATTTTGCGAAGGGCGGGATATTTTTGGTCCAACGAGGGAATCCTTAGAGGCAGAAAAAAGCAACTAGTTGTCTGGTCCAGTTGGAGGCCGCCGTTGGAGTAAATTTCGAGCCATGTGGAGTGGATAGCACACAAACAGGGCGCTTGAAGCAGGTGTTGCGCCCACGCCTCCCTGCTACACAAACTTAGCACCGTTGGCATCACGGGAAACTTATTTCAGTGGTTTGCCTCCTATTTATCAGAGCACTGGTAGTCCATCTTTCTCTGTTTTATACGCTTCAACCGTTTAACTCGTTTTTTCTCTCGGCTTGTATACGAATGCAATTTGAACGCGTGCGCTTACTGGCTTGAGCACTACTAACCAATCAGAATGCTGGCTTGTTTATGGTTCGCTTGCTGGGTAGTTACGCCGCTGACTACATGCACATCCAACTTATTTTCGCCGGAACTATAGGGTTTTCGAAGTCGTGACTTTACCGTGGAGTTAGTCTAATCCATTTGCACCATCCGGTGGCATTTTCACCCAGCTTTTTGTTTAATTGAGCAAAAATTTAAAGTCACTGACTATCGCCGATTCGCACTTTCTTGCTGGTTTACGTGACGCAAGACACGAAATCGCACTTTAGCTAACTTATGAGTTCCTCGGCATTATTGAAGAATAGAAAAATCTGAAGAATACTTAATGCAATTTCAACTCTGAGAAATTGACCATGGACGTTTGTTTGCTTTATACTCATCAGATTTAACAAACGCGATTATAATCGCAAATTTTCTTTTTCTCGGAGAACATGGTCACAGCGCATCTCCCCGTAGATCTCAAGTTCCATTAAGTACAATATTGTTAGACTACAGGGTGGACTGTGCAGGAAGGCCCGCACCGGCATGTCATACTCGGCTGCTTGACTCTCAAGGTCAAATGTCGTAAAAAAATTTCGGGACCCTGGCCCCACCGTAGCTTTTTACATATTCTAGTGTACCATTTAGCTATCTATTTGAAATATCTCGTATGTACTCGCACCCAACCACCCCTCCAACTCTTTCTCGTTTGATTAGGCCCCACTGAGTTATAAGCTTGCTAGCGTTATCCCACTGAGGCTTACCAGTACCTGATTTGAATCAAGCAATGCCACCAATCCCATCTTCTTCGAAGCGCTTGCTAGACCCCGACTCCCCATCATCCTTACCCTCATTGAGTCCAAAGAAGTGCCTTGCAGGCAAAAGGCACAACACTCAACCTCACCACCCTCCAAAGTCGGTCAATCGATTGCCCCAGTTAAACTCAGCCTGCTCTGTTGTACTAACCGACATTCCCCTCCTGCCGCACTCGGTAGCTGTCTTCTCTTCTCTTCACCAAAAGAATCTCGCGATCAGCTCCATACCAACCTGGCAAATCTTAGTGCTCGTGTGTATAAGTGGGGAGCGAACTAATATCCTATCGTATCATGCAACCACTAACCTGCCTTCTAACTCCGGGTGAAATGGGTGACCCATCTGATTTACAAAAGCGTCAGCCCTTATTGATGGACTCGCCTCGGAGCTTAGTCGGCGTATGGAAAGCCGTAAACAGGTCTTACTGCATAATATTTCCGACCGCGTCCCGACAAAACGCACCAAAGCCGCCATCTTGACAACATGTAACATGCAGGACAAAGTCTATACAGAGCTACGGTCGCGAAAATCGAAATCCTCCTTGCGTTGCCCAGTGCTAATGCAAATTAGAGGTGAAGACGATGCAACGCGCCTGTTAACATCTCGGGCCCTTCTGTTCTCGACCCAGACATTACAGACCGTAAGGGTCAAAACCACTCGCACCAGACTAGAAAGACAGCTCACAAGAAACCCACTCTCCAAACTTCTACAGCCGACTACTAATAAACATCAAACGAATCCATATTATGTTTAACAATGCGAACCACCAAATGCTCCCGATGTGACTTAGTCGCAGACTACTCATGAAACCAACCCCTCGGAAATTTGCGCAAGACATGTCACTGATGACACATGTGCACATAGCTGTCGGAGAACACCCAATTCAACCAACGGCTTACCGAATCAGTCAACTGGTCCGGCCTCTTTTAAAATCCCTCCAGTTCTGTCAGACACCCCCGTACCCGACATCAGACTAGCCTGTTCTAAACCGATCGGAATTGCAGCCACCCCCCCAAATGCCGGAGCTAACGCCTTATCCTCCAAAGCTTGATACTGCAGCACGGATCCTCTCCCTTACCTCCATTATCCTGGAATCTCTCCTCACCCAAGCCCGTAATATCGTGATATCAACTTGCGGCCTAATGCTGCACAAATCCCCGTAACTGCCTCCAGCCCTGCATCTCTTGTTCATGACCATGAGCCCTCCACTTCTACCCTTGGACACCTGCCTGTCTCTCCTCTGATCTCACTTGCACCAAAAAAATTTACCGCCGTGAGGACGGACACAGTATCTTACCAACCTATATCCGGCGCCTTCTAACTCCGGGTGAAATGGGTGACCCATCTGATTTACAAAAGCGTCAGCCCTTATTGATGGACTCGCCTCGGAGCTTAGTCGGCGTATGGAAAGCCGTAAACAGGTCTTACTGCATAATATTTCCGACCGCGTCCCGACAAAACGCACCAAAGCCGCCATCTTGACAACATGTAACATGCAGGACAAAGTCTATACAGAGCTACGGTCGCGAAAATCGAAATCCTCCTTGCGTTGCCCAGTGCTAATGCAAATTAGAGGTGAAGACGATGCAACGCGCCTGTTAACATCTCGGGCCCTTCTGTTCTCGACCCAGACATTACAGACCGTAAGGGTCAAAACCACTCGCACCAGACTAGAAAGACAGCTCACAAGAAACCCACTCTCCAAACTTCTACAGCCGACTACTAATAAACATCAAACGAATCCATATTATGTTTAACAATGCGAACCACCAAATGCTCCCGATGTGACTTAGTCGCAGACTACTCATGAAACCAACCCCTCGGAAATTTGCGCAAGACATGTCACTGATGACACATGTGCACATAGCTGTCGGAGAACGTCCGATTCAGCCGACAGCTTACCGAATCAGTGAACTGGTCTGGCCCTCTTTAAAGCCCCGCCAGTTCCGTCGGACACCCCCGGGTACCCGACATCAGAGTAGCCTGTTCTAAACCGATAGGAATTGCAGCCGCCCTTTGAAATGCCTAAGCTGACGCCTAAGCCGCTAAAGCTTGATGCTACGGCGCAGATCCCCTCCCTTACCCCCATGATCCTGGAACCACTCATCGCCAAATCCCGCCATACCGTGATGTCAACTTGCGGTCTAATGCCACACAAACCCTCATACCGGCCTCCTGCCTTGGAGCTCTCGTTCATGATCCTTCTATTTCTACCCTTAGACACCGGCATGTGCATCCTCTGACGTCAATTGCACCAAAAATTTCACCGCTGTGATGAAGGATACAGCATCTTACCAACATCTACCCAGTGCTACAACCGAAGATGAGAATACAGTCTCTCACTTCAGACCCCCCGACATAATGACACTTCGGCCATTCCCACTGAAGCGCGCCCTCGGGCTCAGACACCTACTATCAAAGCCTGGTGTTGAAACGCCCCCGCCTGTGCAAAATCCATGAATCCCCACTCTTCGCCTACCTATTGGGCTGCTACCTCCTCTGACGCCATGCGTGACCCTGCCTTCACAACCTTATGAATCACATCAAGCCACACATACCACGCACCTGAAAGAGACTTGTATCCACAACGACCCATGACCAGCTCCGACTCTCACCCGTTTCCCGTACCCAAGCCACTAACTTTCGTTCCGCCTGAACACCATTTTCGGCAACCACCAATCCCCCCACAGCACCCCCCATTTTGCATCATTTACCCCCTTTATCTGCCAACTCAGAAGATGACACGGCCGACAACTCTACATTCAACTGCATGCCCTCCTCCCAAAGTCATTCCGTACCCTATATTGAGCCTGATACAGTACCCCCTGCCGTGAGCTCAAAACTATTTCAACGACGATTTACCCATCCACCACCAGTATTGAGTACTACTTCCCAGACTCCGAGCCCCGCCTCATATTACCCAACCTCCAGGTACCTAGTCCCCCCCAGCACTAAACCCCGCCATGAGTGAGGTTACAAAGTTCCTACGTAGTACCGTTTGCTCGCCAATGAGCTTGTCAATAATGTTGTTCAGTGCCCGCTCATTACTGTCCAAACTCCATAATCTCCGAGCAAAAGGAGCCATTGCACGACCAAGTGTAATCTGTGTGACCGAAATATGGCTCACAGATGAAACTCCAGACACGGCAGTCTCAATCACTGGTTATAATCTTCACGGCATTAACAGGAGGGTGTGCCATCTACTCCAAATCGGAACTTCGTGCAACCATATTGATGATTCCAGTCTAGAAGGGATGCCAGAGGCTACCTGGATCCCCATAGAACAGCCAAACTATCTGTGCTAGTAGGCTGTATCTATCTACCACCGCCCCCTCCCCCGCTTCTATAACAGACTTGTCCCGTATTATCTTCACTGCACATGCCCTTCCTCATTCGTCTAAATTCGTGCTGGGTGACTTCAGCCTATCGGATATTTCCTGGTCTACCACTCTCTGTCCTACTCGTTACGCCCCACTGCTTGCCAATTAAGTGTAGAGGGTTAGTTCCAGACTATACGCAGCGCCACTCGTGGTCAACTCACCTCAGACCTAATATTTTCAAACAAGGGTCATCTGGCTATGACTGCAGTTGGTCCATGCTTCCCAGGTAGCGATCACTGCTTTGTTTCCTGTAACGCAGTCAGGTTTAGCGAAACTGTTCCTCCGAGTCCTTCTTCCTTTCATTTTCTGAC
>NW_008752081.1:323307-323587 GCF_000715545.1 Opisthorchis viverrini | reverse complement strand
GCAGCTTTATCACTCGTCCTGTCAACATAGCCGACCGCTTGAACGCTCACTTCCCCAGCTGCTACTTATCTCATTTTGCCAAGTTCAATCCTACAATCTCCGCAGCACACTTCACCTTTCTACAACAGAGTAACCGCCCTTCTCTGAGCAGCTTCGTCTCCTTAGCTGATGTATCAGCTCTTCTCTAAACCCTCAAAGACTCCGCCGTGCCGGGAGTCGACGGCATACCATCACGTGTCCAGATATATGGCGGTCAAGATGTCAAAACCCTTGTCTTAAG
>NW_008752081.1:307154-323223 GCF_000715545.1 Opisthorchis viverrini | reverse complement strand
GAACTAAAACTGGAAAAGCATTGCTGGCTATGAGTGACCTCGGGCGGTTGGGTAAATGGCCGTGGTCATACCAAGCAAAAGTGGAGGTGGAGATGGGATAATTTGAATCGGGAGAACACGGCAAGTTTGGTCTTAAAAGCTACTGCACAAAATCCTGCTGCTCTATCCCGGCTGACGCTTTCACAAACAGTGGAAATCCTATCATCTATTCCACGGAGATCAAAGATCTTGGCCTCAGATTTTATTGTACTTATAGCTTTTCCCACCAGGTGCAGTTTCAAGTTGCAGGAGCACGCATGCTCAGTTTTTCAGTACTGCGCTCCTGCCACCTTCCAGACAAAATGATTGCAATTTTTAAGCAATGCACAAGGCCAATCGTGGAATAGTGTCTCACATTCTCCTCCCTTTAGACCAAAAATTGCAGATTCTCAATGGAAAATGTACAACGCTCATTTAAGACAAAGCTCCTCCCTCAGTCAAAACCCTCCTCTTACTGCTCTAGCTGTCAAATCCCCCGAACCAAAACAATCTGTCGTTCGCCCTTATTTTAAACCCGGATCAAGGTAAACTACTTCCAATTACATTGGAATCCACCATACTCCACTAATAATGCGAACCCCCGAACGGCTGGTCAAAGGCCCGTTAGTCAGGTTTCTTCCAGCTACAAACGCCATAAATGACCAAGAGTACGGATTCTTATACCAGAAATCCGTGAATGGTTGCCAGCTTCACTTCTTTGAGACCGTCACAGCAGCCTACGACGCTGGATACTTCATTGTAACACTCTACTTGGACATCCAGAAAGCCTTCGACCAGGCCCCCCACGCCTCTCTTCAACCCGAACTCACTACCGTTGGCATCATTGGAAGATAATTTCAGTGGTTTGTTTCCTACCTATCTGACAGGAATCAAATAACGCAAATCGGGGACACACAAACACCTCCACTATCGATCACTATTGGAGTCATCCAAAGAAGCGCGCTAGGCCCCACCATTGTCTTACTTTACGTCAAAGACGTCTTCAACGCCATATCACATGGTAAGGATTTCCTCTTCGCGGACAGTATAAAAATCGCGTACACATTCCCCCTCTGCAAAAGCCGTTGTCTTTCACCAGATTAAGCAAGACCTAGATTCACTGACTCGCTGGTCAAACGAATCTGGCCTAAGCTTCTACTGCACAAAATCCTGCTGCTCTATCCCGGCTGACGCTTTCACAAACAGTGGAAATCCTATCATCTATTCCACGGAGATCAAAGATCTTGGCCTCAGATTTTATTGTACTTATAGCTTTTCCCACCAGGTGCAGTTTCAAGTTGCAGGAGCACGCATGCTCAGTTTTTCAGTACTGCGCTCCTGCCACCTTCCAGACAAAATGATTGCAATTTTTAAGCAATGCACAAGGCCAATCGTGGAATAGTGTCTCACATTCTCCTCCCTTTAGACCAAAAATTGCAGATTCTCAATGGAAAATGTACAACGCTCATTTAAGACAAAGCTCCTCCCTCAGTCAAAACCCTCCTCTTACTGCTCTAGCTGTCAAATCCCCCGAACCACTAAGGCTCAGGCGGTTAAAATTGAATCTAGCTCTCCTACGCCGTCTGTTTCATAGGAACGCGTTTATAGCATAGGCTCGACCAAATATAAACTCGCAACCTCGCCACAGCTTTCGCAACTCCTTCAGACTCTTAGTGTCTCCCAGCTCGTACAATCCTACGCCACTACTTCCTTCTAGTTTATTACGCACGCATCTGGAACAACCTTCCTGAGCAACTGCAAAACATCACGCATCACTGTACTTTTTCTCAGCCTGTAGACAAATTCCTCACCTGTGGAACTGCTGACGCCTTTCTTAATACTCAACTACCCTCTGACCTTCTCTACGAATCAGGTTCAGTGCGCATTTGAGTTTAGCGACCGTACAGTTGGTGGGCAAGTAAAGAATCCTGTTATCATTTCTTCTTATCCTCTTGACCCGCTTTAAGCTAATAATGGACTTAAGTACCTACTTGCTCTAAATATGCAGCGTTACTGACCTGGCTGCTTTTGTTTCCCCCCCAGCCAACTCACGCCCCGTATTGGTCTAGTCCCTACACCAAATTACTCTATAATCTGTCTAGCAACGATTGCTCTCGGCAAAACACTACTGAAAAAACCAAACCAAAAATTAGTTTTTTCTTTAAGTCACTGCACGACCTAATCACCTAATAACTCTCAATAGGCTGCGTTATTGCCCTTAGTGTTTTCTTTTCTTCCCAGGCAACTTATACCTCGTCACAGTCAGGTCCCCACCCCGGATCACTCTATCAGCTCTTTCTAAGTCTCAGTCTAAATCTAACTGATAAAAACCAACCCAAAGCCGATTTTGTTTTTCAGGTCATTATCAGAGCGCATTCTGCGCTCTGTATATGTATATGTATACCCGTTTGATGACTTGCCCCATTAAACACTCCCGTACACAACATCGCGGAACGTTTCTGCTCGACATCGCAGCCAACACCAATGCTCCGACGCCATTTAGCCTTTGTGCAATCGCCTTGAGAATCAACATTCCAGTCCCACCGTCTCAATGACAGTTGTCATTGCACTTCTCCGCTACTTGTCTCTACTCGCGTCTGTAGGCTGTTTGCTTGCTCGAATTGACTGAGCTGTCTTTACTGGCCTTGCTTTCTCCGACCAAAAAATAGTAACTGGAATATTTATTAATGCACAAACCTCACTTATGGCTGCTTGGATAGTTTTCCACTCTGCAGATCTGGTAGCATGTACGAGGGAAGAAAACCTAGTGTGGTGGACGGGTACGCCCTGCAGGAGTGTCATCCTGTTACGTTGCACTATGGTGCGTTCGTATACCAACCACCCCTCCAGTAGCACCGGTGCATCGCCCATCGCTGGTGGTTCTGGGTCCGGCCTTTAAATTCAAGCACGAAAAAAGTGCTGATGAATTCTGTTTTTTGCCGCTGATGTTGAGCTCGCCTCGGTTGAATTACGTAACTGGCAATGCCATAAACTACAGATGAAAAAACTGGCATCTCATCTGTAAAAAAACAATAAAAAATTAAAAGTTCATTTGGGATAGCCCGAAGATACCCTGCAATTCCCATGGCCTACATCGGCGAGCATAGCTGTATCTGCCTTCGTCAGAACAGAAGCTACGGCAACAAAGCCCATTTCATCATCCAAACAGAGAATACATCCACTAGCCGCTCTCAGTGGTAGACACGAAAGTCTTCATCGCTATGCACCATCTACAAATTAGAGCTGATAGCAGTGCTTCGGGGACTGGTGACTATTTCTCTTGCACCCTCTTTCTCTCCAACTCATGTAAAAAGCACCAGATTAACCAGTTATCTTAGAAGTCCACTCCCGCCAGCCCTTACACATCTGATTCCCACACCACGCTTCTGAGCGCTTATATCGGATTTTGCTAGATCCCTGGTAATGTAATATCGTATTTTAGCAAACCCAACCCCTGATCTCTAGCCTGCTAAGTACAAATCTCTCTATTTCCTACTCCATATAATCACTTGTCATCACATTAATTCCGGCAGACATCAAGTTTTTCTTTCTATGTGTATTATTGCATATTGTCCTATTTTATATACCCTCAAACCCACCACGTTTAGCGAACCCCTCCGATCCCATCATCTCCCCAAGCTTTGAACTGCGGAAGGACCCGTTTTGGACGACGTGGTTAGCTTATATCAACTCCACCTGGACTATGATTTACAACTCCAGGATCACCAAAAGGACCGAGAAAACCTGTGATTCTATATCGGCTTTGCTCCAGCTTCTTTCCTTGACCAGACTGAAATGAATCCCGCTGCCCAATAAACTGCACACCCCAGCCGAATCACCGTACATGTGACGTCCGATACGGGGCTGTCCAAAAAAAGCATGTCGGGTCAATGATGGCACACCATTGTCATGTTCAGTTTGATAGCCCACCCGCAACTGTTCCATTCCTCCTCCCGACCGTACCCTTTTGCCTACTCATTCTATTGACTGCTATTATGACACACTCCTCAACTGACCCCAGCTGCCTCCATGACATTCATTGCAACTCGTTCGAATTTAACAACATCTGTGTCCCATCCAACCTAACCCCTGCACCTGACTTCCCTACATCAGTGCAACCAGTTAGTCAGTTTGTTCTCAGATTGCGCCATATTTTTGAGACTAAACTTGCCATGCTCCCCCAATTCGAATTATTCCGCCTCCACCTCCACTTTTGCTCGTTGTGACGCCAACCATTTAACCAACCGCCCGAGGTCACTCATGGCCAGCAATGCTTTTCCAGTTTTAGTTCATGTCAGCCGACTATGTCTTTGAATTAGTCAGACCTCATGCCCATCGTTCACCACAAGTTGCGAAAGAAACCTATTATTATTATTTCGTCGAATACTTCCCACCGTTTATGACATTGTCCCCCTTTCGCGCAATCCCCACTACCCGCTGACCCCTCAGTCATGCCCCATTCTGACTGTAAACGCATGATCATGCAAGACGGTGTGTCACCCACAAGTTGGGAATTAACATTATTATAATTGTGCACGCTGCCGCTTGTCTTCTATCCATAGTAAACACCAGGTCAATATCCATGCTAACCGAGAAGAATGAGGCTCCAACTATGGGTATTATCCTACTCCAACGGCAAAACACGACCCGTCAAACTCGTAACTGCAGTCGGTATCGCCTATTTTGTCAACTTATCGTAATTGCAGGGCTTGTGTCTATGTGCGACGCCCATTAGCCCAGTTCAATGGTCAACGACGGCCTGTCATACGCTAAATTGTACTCGATTTCACCTGAGAGGCCATTTATAGTAACCGCCAAACCCGTGCACGTGTTCGTGGTTGATCATGCCAGACGGTATGCCACCCACAAGATGGAAATAAACATTATTATTATTATTATTATTATGCCCAAACTATACATAATTGACTAATCCAACGAACAATCTCTTTACTTCGTATCCATACGTCGTCCATTTGCCAACCCCACGCCTGAAAAATACAGCCACCTTTAATGAATCATGTTTCTATTTATTGATAACATCGGTGAAAAAATAATCTGCGGTCAATCCAGTTTCAAGTTTTTACTCGATAGTGTTTCTGAAAAAATGTGTAATCAATTACGACTCGTGCACATTTTACGTGATATCATTTAAAAGAAATAATTAAACAACGTTGCGGTGGCTAACTAACGAATCGCTTAACGGATCCCTTTGTCCACAAATCCCGGTCGGCGTCCACGCTCAACCTGAAAACTTACTGTTATAAAGGTTAACACATTGCTTGCTCAATTAGTCCAGTTGGCGTGTGTACATCGATTATTCGATAGCGGGATTCGGTAACCACATGCAGTATTGGGCGTGGCGAAGTTAAAATTAAAGAGGTATGTATACTTGCAGTCGTAAGGCCAAATGGTAAAGACTTGAGTCTTACGATCGCAGGGCGACACGCGCCCTCAAGCGTCCACCCATAAATGCAGCCGTATCGAAGATCTAGTGATTAAGTGGGTGTTTGGCCTCAAATCCGCTCGTTTGGAGCGGAAATCCCAACTTCCCTCCATCTGCTATGCGATACCGATACAATGTGGCTTAATAAAATCGACAGCTCGGTCTTCCTCATCAAAACTCGTGACCATCACATACTTAGCCAGATTATCAAGCTTTCCAACAAGGAGCACCCTTCTGAGCTTTATCCAACTCACTGCTCATTTCGAGGTATTCTAGCCCGTCTTCACTTCTGAAATCATCTCGACCATATCCGAATAAATTAGCTAGTAAGATAGCCAAACCTGATGGGATCAAACTGTCCCAGATAGTGATTATGATTTAGCTGGAGACTGCAAGGAGACATTCTTCAGTGGAAAATTCCCAGCAGCCTTCGACCAGGCCCCCCACGCCTCTCTTCAACCCGAACTCACTACCGTTGGCATCATTGGAAGATAATTTCAGTGGTTTGTTTCCTACCTATCTGAATGTAACTGTCGCCTTTCAGATTTGCCGACAGAGACCCACACGAGCTATGGTTTCGAGACAACCGTTGGAAACACCTGAAAACGCATTTGTTCCGTTTCTCAAATGGACCGGGTCTCATAGTCATACGACAGAACAGCCCGCACTACAGCTTGATACACACGTTACTTGATATTCACGAATATACCGCCTTGGCACCATAGATGTTTCAAATTAGCAAACGCGACCCGAGCATTTTAGGTTCGTGCATTGATCTCATCTGTCACACCACAGTCAAAACTAATACAACTTTGAATGTATATATATATAAGTAAACTGTAGCCCCACACTACCTCTCCAACCGGATGAGAAAAATCCCTGCGGGATTAGATAAGCATTGTTTTGGCTCTGAGGATTTCCTCGGCCAACCAAAAATATCCCACTCTTCACAGAATTGCACATCCAAGCTAACTCATATCAGAAGTGACATCCGTCGCGGGGCTGCCCAGAAACCGAAGTATTTCAGTGCACTGATGGCATGGTTCTGCTATACCCAGTTTGATAGCACACCCGCAACTAGTCCCTTCCTCCTCTTGATTGCACCCTATCGCCCACTTGTTCCATAACCTGCATCCACAAGCAACCTCACGCTATGTTCTGAGTGACCTTATGATCATGCCCGACAGCACGTCATCCACCTGCTGGGAATGAACATCATTATGATAACATGACACTTTGTGGGTACAAAGTGCACACCAATGGACAGAATGACTTTGATCAGTTTATCCAAAAATAGCTGCGCCTTTGCCTCCTCTCCCAAGACGAGAACGCTCTCTGCATACTACAGATCGATGAGATTTTTGCCAGAAGAAGACCACCTTCAGAAGACATTTCATGTCATTATCTCATCGGTCACCAATTTAAGTGAGAAAGGGGAGATGGCGCTTGCGACGGACACAACCCTGTGTACGCAAGTTTAGGAGCTCCCCATATATTCCCGTGACATGTTCGCCTCTTCTGCACCTCCCTTCCACGACAATGCAAAAGGCTGCATGGTTGACAAATCTCACGTCAAATGCATGCCCTCTCCCTAACTTTGGGCCATCTGTTATTACGAGGGGCACTCTAACTCACGTCAAAGTGCTTTCTAGCAAACCTGTCGGACACTTTTCCTATTATGGGTCCCAAATGTAGACATGGATGTCTTATTGTCTCGTTAGGATGGCAGCGATGAACCACGGTGAACCCCCGATGGACCCAAGAATATCCTAACTACAATGGCAGATATAAACGGCCCATCCAGGGTGTTCATCTACAGGGCTGTCCACAAACTGAAGAGCGGCGTCGCGATGACGGTAGCGCCACTACCGTACCCACTCTGATGGCTTGCCCGTAGTCCAATATATCTCTATTCCCCAGACGGGCGTGTTACCCAGAATATCGATTCAGTCCGTTTAATTTGAGCAAGGACTTGAAAGCGGTGACCATCCACAGGAATCAAATAACGCAAATCGGGGACACACAAACACCTCCACTATCGATCACTATTGGAGTCATCCAAAGAAGCGCGCTAGGCCCCACCATTGTCTTACTTTACGTCAAAGACGTCTTCGGCGCCATATCACATGGTAAGGATTTCCTCTTCGCGGACAGTATAAAAATCGCGTACACATTCCCCCTCTGCAAAAGCCGGCTTGTTCTGCCCTCAAACACAATAGTTTACCCAACGGCACCAGTGGTGGCTCGATACATCGGTGACGATCAAACCTTGCCTTAAGCCAGATATAAGCTTACCAACCCTGACGAGATCCCTGGTTTCAGTGGAACGCTTGTGGCAACCATAGAGGGAATTTTCATGTCCAGGTTGCCAATATTCGTTCCAACTTAAGTTTTCGCGGATATAATGGGTGTCATTATAGCCTCAGTGGTTTCGAGATTACTTCCAAGTCCAAGTTCCGAGTTCGTTTACACAATTTCGATTAAGGTCAAACGAATCTGGCCTAAGCTTCTACTGCACAAAATCCTGCTGCTCTATCCCGGCTGACGCTTTCACAAACAGTGGAAATCCTATCATCTATTCCACGGAGATCAAAGATCTTGGCCTCAGATTTTATTGTACTTAAGTTCGTTTACACAATTTCGATTAAAACTGTGGTCGCATGGGGAGATCTTGAGCGCCCGAATAAGTACCATCAAATGCTGAAAATTCATGTTAAAGGTTCTCTTTTTCAAACCACAGTTTCAGAGAAATTTTGGTCGTTTCTTTCTGTTAAATGGCATCTTCAAATTCGAGGTACTTATTGACCTTGAGAAATCAGTTACCTAAACGAATCATGTGAAGAAGTCGTAGACGAGCTCAGTAGCAATGCGTATTCGAGTATGCAAAGTGGCAAGCTCCAACATCTTGTCGTTTCCGAGACAACATTTTCACGTTTTGATATTGTTCAACCTACCCTGTCTTACCCTGCTATCTGGTCGGCCCCGTGATTCGTATGCTGATTGGTAAATGGTGGCCCTCAAGGTCATTCAGCTTATTTATATTACGAAAACCGGGCACACGGATGGTACCGCAGCATACGGTATGTCACTTTGATTGATTCATATGTAAGTATTGGTGATGTACAACCTTGCTTACTGGGCTTTGGCTCATGAGCTTTATTTCTGTTTTCCATCCACAGGAATTGTCGTGAACACCTGCCTTCGGCTAATCACTGCCCCCTGGTGCTTCCATAGCGTGCATAGTACATAAATTGGCGACCCTGCCCGGATGGTTACCACACACAGAGTAGACCTACCAGAAAGATCCTGGCTCTACATATGTGCACACAAGCCTCAGAGCTACCACGTTGCTCACTCACACACGGTAGACGCAGCCCCAGATACAGCAACCCCTGCACACACTCACCAGCTTAACGCACCACACAACTAGCACCGGCCGGTTCACGTAGGCCATGGTACACCGGGGACGGTGTTCTTCAAAAAGGAGGAATATCACTATTACCACAACTTTTCGATTCTTCACTTTTGTGACCTACCAGGAGTCCATGAAATGCACCGTAGGATTTTAATGATAAATAGAACCTTAATTTGGTTTATATGCACTGCAACAGCGTTTTTAAGCGTTTGTTCCAGTCGCTCTCCGTCTTTGCGTAAGGTGTAATGCTTTTTTTAAATATAGTCCCTGGCGCCTTACACGGTCTCTAGATGCATGTGATGGGAGTGTACTTGACAAAAATCAGTGATACCTAAAGCGCCATTCAGCGGCTATGTATAACTATACAGTCGAAAATGAGGTATTTATCGTGCAGATTCAATTTGTATGTGACGAACTAACGAAAAATGGTTTCCGAGGTTGTGGTAATAGCACAGCCGCTTTATTTCTGTTTTCCACCCACAGAAATTGTCGTGAACACCTGCCTTCAGAGAATCACCGTTCCCTGGTGTTTCCATAGCGTGCATATTACAGTACATATGGGCTTGTCGCTCCCCCCATCCACGAGGGCATCTTACCCCTAGCTGTCTAGTGCCGTTTTCCCGACACGATGAACATTTACGATACGCGGAGAAATTCATTTGTCGGCATTAACCCCCTGTCGTCTTGTTTATGCCGGAGCATGATGAAATATATTTTGACCGAATTAGATTCACTCGAAGTGTAATTGTTATTGCAATGGGAATTTCTACCAGAAGAGTTTGTTTTTCAATTTTTCCTACGTTCTCTTTCTTGAGTGGCCGTGCCCAGGTAAACAACTTTGCCTACTACCCCAATCGACTGATCCGCAAGCTTAATCTATGTGGTATGTGCACTTCATATCTGTGAGCGATTGCCCTGAAAAAAATCGTTCAGCTGTAACACCTTTTTAGTGCCTGGCTGTCATGCTACCTGAAGGAAGCAGGAGGCCTGGGATACTGCCCGGTTGCCCAAGCCTAAACAGACGAAGTCGAGAACCAGATGTTGGGTTCGAACCACAGACCTTCCGTTCAGTGGATTCGTGCCATAACTACTGAGCCATCTCGTCCCCGTGTGAGAGCTTCCTGTAGACCTTCATGCGTCCGCGGTTGCTAGCATACTGTGACAAAAAATCTACTGTACGGGCGCTGTTGTAGTGCCTGACGGTCAACAGAATCAAAGGTACCCTCCAGGTCAAGGAAGACAACCATTGTTGGTTGCTGGAAGCAACGTTGTCGTTTCGGAATCTATTGGAGGGTGCAAATATGATCGATGCATCATCTTGCAGGACAGGATCCAGCGTGTTTTTCACGGATCTGTCTCTCCCTGTGTTCGGTCAACCTTCGGAGGACAATACCAGAGAGCACATTCGATTTCACCGATACCAGGCTGTCACGGTGGTTTTCATGCAGTGTGCGCGTACCATTTTTGAAGATTGAAATAGTTGTCACATGCTCCAGGTCCAGGGACTCAGCTGAGTGGCAGTAGGTGGCCACGAGAATTGTTCAATGTGCTCGGCCCAGCGGTCGAAGCATTCTTTTTTATCGATTTTGGTCGCACCACTTTGATCCTCTCTGGTTTCGCCTACCGACGGTTCTCAGGGACTAGTCGCACGGATCAACTGAAATAATATTGGGGTATGCCAGGCCTTCTTAACCTCTTCCATGCCCGAGTTCTTCCGAGTTCACCTGGCCTCACGGTCGGTGTGGACGCTATGTTTTACTTGACATCTGATAGTTCTTCAGGGGGTTATGTATATAAAAAGCAGCATCCAGATGGACAATCTAGTCACGCTGCAGAATTTTGTAGACATAATCGGGCCCTTATATTCACATACCCTCGGGCGTGTGAGAGTGTATGGTGCGCTTTCTAGAAGATTCCCTACTGAAGATTGTGTCCGGAAGCACGTCCAATCACTATTTTTACCAATATCATCATCAGTGAAATGATATGGCAAACTCCGAGAGGCGGTATATAAAATAGTTGCTAGTGGGAACCATTTCGATTCGAAGTACCTAGACGGCGTCATCTTTATTTTTGAAGGCCGAAACCAGAAACCAGCTCTGTTGGATGAACTGACCACCATCATACCGTCTTTCAACGTGCTCGTTACACCTACAAATTGCAATCATGTTTCAGGACGGCAGTCTGCAATTCAGGGTGGAGCACAGGAAGTTGTGGAAAAATTTACACACCAAGGCAGTCGTGGGTTATTTGACAGAAATATCTGATGAACTCAGCAAACGAATCTCAATTTCACCGACCTTGTTTGCTAATTTAAATAACTTGTTCGAAGGTGCTCTCTGGCCTTATCCCTCGAAGGTTGACTGAACACAGGGAGAGGCAAATCCGTGAAAACCAAGCTGGGTTCCGTTCTGCAAGAGGTTGCATCGATCATGTATTCACCCTCCGACAGATTCTGGAACAGCCACACTGCTTCCAGCAACCAACAATGGTTGCTTTTCTTGATCTGAAAGCGGCCTTTGATTCTGTGGACCGCCAAGCACTGACAGTGTCTGCGGAGCAAAGGTGTCCCCCGTAAATTCTTGACCCTCATTAAGGCGCTGTACGCTAACTCCCGAGGCCGTGTAAAGGTCTACGGGAAGCTCTCTCCTGAGTTCACCACATCAAGTGGCGTCCGACAGGGTTGTCCTCTTTCACCTTTCCTCTTCAACCTCGTCATTGACGAGATCATGGAAGACGCACTACCAGCCTCTAATGCCTGTGGGGTCGAAGTGCTCCCTGGGCCTCCGCTCACAGACATCGAGTACGCAGACGACATAGCTCTTCTTGGATCTGACCCCAGGGCAATGCAAACAATACTAAATAATCTAAATAATTCTGCCTCGCGGTTTGATATGCGCTTCACACCTGCAAAGTGTAAAGCGCTACTGCAAGACTGGGTGGGCTCGCACCCTAGCCTCATGCTTGCGGATGAACCGATTGAGGTAGTAGACAAATTTGTTTGCCTGGGCAGCTGTATCAGTCCCGGTGGTCTCGCGAAAGATGATATTCCCATCCAGATTGGGAAGGCTAGAGCAGCTTTTGAGAACCTACGTCACCTCTGGTGTAGGCGTGACATCAGTTTCTCTGTCAAGGGTCGAGTTTACAATGCTGCGGTGCGCTGCATATTACTATATGGGTCAAAAACCTGGCCACTGCGTGCTGAGGACGTCAAAAGACTTTCAGTGTCCGACCATCGATGTCTTCGGAGCATTGCCCGAATCTGGTGGGAACACCTGATCAGCAATGCTGAAGTACGTCGAATGGTATTCGGGAGAGATTACACACCCTCGACAAATGAACTGATCACACTTGCGCTTGCTTGGCCATGTGCTGCGTATACCAGTCGACCGACTTCATCGAAGGGCTCTTTTCGCCCAACCATGTGAAGAGTAGAAGAGAGCCAGAGGCGGCCAAACAATGACTTGGCAGCGAAGTGTGAAAGCTATTGCCAGCAAACTCAGCTGCGCTGGTCACTGCCGTCTTCCTGGATGGGGACGGCGAGACGGGTCACATCAGTGGCTAGAGACATTATCAGACATGGCCCAGTCGCGCCCTCAATGGCGCTCGTGCATCAAAGCTATTGCCTTCAATGCATAGCTCCTTTCCCAACCCCCACTCACTTGACAGCCCACTGACAGTGCTGGATTTATGCACTAATTTATCATCTCCCGCCTGCAATGCGTAGCTACCTGCCCCCCCGACCCAAATTCATCTCCCGCCTGCAATGCGTAGCTACCTGCCCCCTCCCCCGACCCAAATCATCGGTGAAACTGCGGCAGCTACAACCACAGTACGACGAGTACGCGGTTTTTACAGCTGACAATGATGATGATGATGAATGTACGTTCAAGTCCGCTGACAGCTTCAATGGACTTGTTTTTGGCTTCCGCATGGCATAATAGTAGATCTACTTTATTTTCACTGTTGTCTTTTCTAATCGCGCCACTTTAGTCCATCAAGAGTACAGTGTTACCGCTTTGCAACCGGACTCAATTTATCGCATTTGTTTCCAACTTTCTTCTCTCACAGGCCCCTTCGTTTTCACATTTCAGACGTCCAATGGTCCATGCAGGAACGAAGAGGCTCGTAGTGCGCGTTGTCAGCGATATCGTAATAATTTTGCTGTGTAAGCCCACGGATATATCTCTGTTTTCATACTTTCTGTCTCCTTGGTAGTGCACCTCTGCTACTTCATTATAAGTGCTGCTGCTGGATTTTCCAGACTCCGAATCTTTTGTGACGATGATTCCCTTCGCTATCCACACAAATCGGACACTATCACTATTGTGGGCTGTGCTTTCTATGCCTACCTTTTGCCGGTTCTTACTGTGAGTACGCGGGGGTGAAAATGTTTTAAGTATGATTGTCATATGATTTCTAGGTCGTCATACTGGAAGTCCTGTTGGCTGTCTATAACCGCTTCAGGCTTCAATACCGTGTTTGGAAAATGGTATGTCAGACAGTTTTCGTCTCCTGGTTTGAAGGACTAATCTTGCATATTTTTTTCACAGATGGCCTTCTTGATGTACAATTTCGTCATCACTTTTCTCATGGCCGCAGGAGTCTGCTTAATGCTCACAACTTTGATCAAGTACACACTCGGGCGACCACGACCGCATTTCTTTGATGTTTGCAAGCCAGACGTGTGCCAAACTCGTACAGGCGTAGCAGCTTCCTATACTTGTCGAGGTACAAACAAGGATGCATTAGATGACCTATTGTAAGTTCTCCAACATGTTTTCTATCTGATTACCAATGGTATAAGACCATTTAACTTCTGGTACTTGTTATATCCATCATATTCTTTCTCCCAAGGACTCTTACACTGCATGGGGTCTTTCACACCCAATTGTGCGCTGTTTGCTCAGTGCTTAGCATCCCAAAAACCACGGCCAACCGTTTTCATTATCTCAGATGAAGACTCCTGAAAGGGTCACAGGGCTGGCAAGCTATCCGCAAATTCATGTACAAAACGTTTGGTGTATTCTAACCGTCGCCTGCAGTACGTAGCTGCCAGGTTTCAAATCTTCCATGGAGAATTTGAGATAGCTCAATTTTTAAGACGGGAAACTACTAGCCAAAAATTCTTCTTATCCAACATCTGCATCCCGATTGCTCCCGTCTGGGCTTTGGCAATCTAACATTATCTCAGCACTCATGTTTCTTTCTGGTGGAGTGACAGCTAGGCAATCAAAAGATTTTACATGTTTTTTAATCCACGCAGGCACTGGCTTTAAACGGCCCATGAACGAGATTGTTCTGTGTCCTCTCCTGAACATATGTAGTGCTGTATATGTATATATGATGATGATGCACTACCACGAGGTCAGATCCAAGAAGAGCTATTTCGTCAGTGTACTCGATGTCTGTGAGCGGTGAATGTAGATTAGCAATTTGCATTTCGGTCCAGGCTTCGAGGCTTTAGACAGGAAGGAAGAAGTGGAAATCGGTTGAACATTTTTAGAGGTTGAGGGATTATCACTGACAACAACACCAGATGAGAACACTAGTACCTCGCTGTCACACAACCACGTCAGTCTACCTTATGATAGAAAAAAGATAAAGGCAGGGAGGCGACCTATGGTTGGTCTAGAACAAACGGCTGAGGAGATTACACCTCCAGCACTGTCATACAGTCCAGAAAGTGACGGCATCAACGCAACTGATATCGGTCAGCCGCCACACTGTTCAGTACCTCCAGTCAAGCACATGTGGGAGGCAAATAGCACTAACAGCGCCAAAAATTCCAGTGACGTCCTTTATTCCCTTCTTGCATGACAAGTTCGGTCCACCTCTAGGTTTCAGCCCTTCCGAACTAGGTGCGTCTACGCATTCGTAGCACATGACCCAGCCACCTCAGTTTGCATAGCTGGTTGCATTCTTTGGGTGAAGTATTGAACACTGCACCAAAGACCCGTTTCCTGATCATCTCATTGTGAACACGCTGGTTCCAACAGATCCCAGCCATAGTTCTGAGACACCAGTGATCAAATACCCAGAGATATCGCAGAACAAAAACCAGAGGTGGCTAAGTCTCACAACAATACAATAATATAGCCCACACTGTTATCTGATACGCACATCATTTGAGAACAAGTGAGATGCCTTTTTGATGTCACAAGTTATTTAAATTAGCAAACAAGGTCGGTGAAATTGAGATTCGTTTGCTGAGTTCATCAGATATTTCTGTCAAATAACCCACGACTGCCTTGGTGTGTAAATTTTTCCACAACTTCCTGTGCTCCACCCTGAATTGCAGACTGCCGTCCTGAAACATGATTGCAATTTGTAGGTGTAACGAGCACGTTGAAAGACGGTATGATGGTGGTCAGTTCATCCAACAGAGCTGGTTTCTGGTTTCGGCCTTCAAAAATAAAGATGACGCCGTCTAGGTACTTCGAATCGAAATGGTTCCCACTAGCAACTATTTTATATACCGCCTCTCGGAGTTTGCCATATCATTTCACTGATGATGATATTGGTAAAAATAGTGATTGGACGTGCTTCCGGACACAATCTTCAGTAGGGAATCTTCTAGAAAGCGCACCATACACTCTCACACGCCCGAGGGTATGTGAATATAAGGGCCCGATTATGTCTACAAAATTCTGCAGCGTGACTAGATTGTCCATCTGGATGCTGCTTTTTATATACATAACCCCCTGAAGAACTATCAGATGTCAAGTAAAACATAGCGTCCACACCGACCGTGAGGCCAGGTGAACTCGGAAGAACTCGGGCATGGAAGAGGTTAAGAAGGCCTGGCATACCCCAATATTATTTCAGTTGATCCGTGCGACTAGTCCCTGAGAACCGTCGGTAGGCGAAACCAGAGAGGATCAAAGTGGTGCGACCAAAATCGATAAAAAAGAATGCTTCGACCGCTGGGCCGAGCACATTGAACAATTCTCGTGGCCACCTACTGCCACTCAGCTGAGTCCCTGGACCTGGAGCATGTGACAACTATTTCAATCTTCAAAAATGGTACGCGCACACTGCATGAAAACCACCGTGACAGCCTGGTATCGGTGAAATCGAATGTGCTCTCTGGTATTGTCCTCCGAAGGTTGACTGAACACAGGGATAGGCAGATCATCATTCATCATCATAATCGACAGCATTTCATCAGTGTTCAACACCGATGCTTGACT
>NW_008752081.1:265716-301825 GCF_000715545.1 Opisthorchis viverrini | reverse complement strand
TGTTGTCCTGCTTGTTTCAGAGTGCGAACGCGGCAAGATAGAGTGAGTGTCGAGGCTTGAGGACTGATCTGGAGATTCCTGAAGATGTCGGCACCGTGTGACGAGCAGACGCTGCACGCAAAACCGATGCATGACGAACGGAGTCATCAGTCCTAAGTGCTGGGCCTACAAGGAGAGAGTTATTAATGGGGTGGGGAGAGGGGGAAGAAAAAGTATGTGAAGGAGAAAGAAGGGAGGCGTCAGCAGTAGCCTGTTTTCGCTTACCCGCCCTGCTGTATGCAGCAAGTAAGGCGACCCGGCTGATGGCACCACGCGACAGCCGATGTGTCATGAGTTTATTTGTGTATGTGCAATTCATGGTTGTACGTGGGCTGGGATACTGCCATGGCGCCCACACCTAGACAGGAGGACGATTAGGGTCCTCAACCAAAGCCTTTGGCTCAAAAGCCTAACCGCAAGGCGGCGGTGTTTGGCGGGAAATGCAAATGCATTACCATTTCTACGGAACAAGTCGCCACATGTTCCAACCCCCAACCTGGAGGGCCAGGAGACTGTGTTTGTCAGACCTCTAACCATTGACCAACCTGGTATGAGAGACTCTGTGAGTGTCGCGGGACACTCTCCAGTATAGCTCAATGGATCGCTGAGGTGCGCAAACCGTCACACCACGGTAAGGTCCAGTCTCTTCGTGACGGTCTTTCGCGGTCTTTCACGTTTACGGATGTAAACCCATTTGTGACCGTGTGGAACATATTAGCAGAGTTCACATACAGGCTCTTTGACTTAAAAGCGGAATCGTTTACGCGCGGTCGAACTTCTGTTCGAAGCTTCCTCATAACAACCGATAAGAATCATCATGGAAGGTGCTGGTGTCCACTTCCGGTCGGGACTGGTTCTAGGAGCCGTTTCATGCATACTCAAAATCGACCATAGATCCCGTGAACACAACTGTCTGTTCAAATTTTAGAAGTCAAGGCTGAACTGGTGAAGTCCAAAATGCGGGACCCTCAATATTAGTAACATTTTACTCTACTGCGATCCAGCTCGATAGAGCTCAACCACTCGAATTCTTAGAGTACATCCAGGAACTGGTCTTATCGATCGCGAAGTTCTCTGTTTTACGAGCAGTCGGTTTTTGGCCAGAGCTAACAAGCCACTGCGCTGTAGGTAGCTCAGTGGTTAAGGAGCGGAATTACTGTCCAAATGGTCCATGGTTCGAACCCAACTTGTGAATCTCGACTGCTTCTCTCTAGGATTAGGTGACGTAGCAGTACCTCACCCCTCGTGCTACCTTCGGGTGACATGGCAACTAGGCACCGAAATGGTTTTGCAGCTGAACGATTATTATTATTACTAATATTGTTTATATATTGGTGAGGTTATGATAGCCATAATACCTCAGAAGAAAACATAATAAACGAGAGGCTCAGTTGGGTTCCAGGTGAGTCTCTCGCAAAACCAAATTTGTTTGCAAATGAGTGTATTTCGCTAATTTCTTGCAATTTGGTTTCAAGTAGAACATAAGGTTGACGGAAACTCTGGGATTGTACCTACCTGATGAGCTGCAAGAAGGTCGAAACCGGTCGTGGGCTGTCGAAGAATTTTCAGCAACCTTATGAGTAGTACATTACGTGCATACATGTATCCCGATATCTCTAATATGGTACTAACTGAAACATGAGGCGGCCTTGTACAGATTATTCAGTTGCTTGGAAACATCGTAAACGAGAGATTCAACTGGGCTCAAGGCGGGTCTCTCGCAAAACCAAATTTGTTTGCAAATGAGTGTGTTTCGCTAACTCACAAGGTATTTGCACTAACAGCACTTACTGTGGTTGACAGTAGTTTACAGTGACGTGTTGCACCATGTATAAACTAAAAGCAGTGCGAACAATGTAATAAATCAAAAAGTGACGTATCGTTCGTGGGTAACTCGTGAGAGTTACTGGGTGAAAGTGCGGACGGGAACGTGTTTTCTCCGCAGTGTAGCTGCTACACGTGTTCCCGAATTGTCCGTGGACACGCAAAGTTTGGTTGACTCCATGCCACCTGCGCGCGCACGAGTGTGTGTGGAACCTGTGTTGTATCTTCCTACCTATATATGAAGCTTTGACGTGTTCCGACGCGTACAAGACGGGAACTGATTTGTTGTCGTTCCAGGCTTCAAGACGGACAGGGTTTTGTCACGTGATTTATCTGGTTGCGGACCAAAGGAGTCGCCTGATCTAGTAAGCACGAACTTAATAGACAAATTAAGTGAAGCTAGTTGAAGGAATAATGAGGTGACAGCTCCGACCTTCCGAATGTCATTTAGCTATCTTTTCTAATTTCCAATTTGAATTGGAAACTAGTATTCATCTAGGGTAACTAAACTGAGCCGGTTTTCAACAGTTTAGAAGCAAGATCCGCGTCCCACCTGGCTAACGGAGACGCGAATGTGTCTTGCATTTTTCACAGCTACTAGTCATCACGACTTCATTTAGTGGCGTGGGTTGTGATCAACCTTTGTGAAACGATATTGCAGCTTTACCGGAAACGAGAGGTCTTGTAGAAATTCGGTTGGGTGTGCTCATTTCGGGGAGTTCCTTTTGAAATGTATCACTGTGGATAATTTGATCACAAGAAGATGCCACTTCTGAGGTCAGGTGATCTGAAGATGTTACCAATGTGGAATCACTTTACGTCATTACCTCATGGTTGGGTATTGAGGTATTTTTGATCAACTTTTTATGAGCTGATATCGCCAATGTTCGAAAATTTAACAATCTTTTCTCACCGCAACATTGATTCCATCCCGTCAAATTAACAATCATGCGAAATTCTTTCCTAATTCGTTTTGTTTTCAAGAAATTTTGCATTGTGCATCTACCCGGCCGATACATTTGACCTGCTATCCTGTTGCACAGTCATCCAACCGCTCCCACTCCACCGTGATTCGTTGCCTGATTGATCAGTACTAATCTATTCGGTATGATTAAATCACACTTTAGGAGAACTGAACCTTCTTGGAAAAATTAGATAGCTACTCTATCTAAGCCTAACTGAGCTCTTTCATATGTTAAGGGCTCGGCAACAAATCTTGTTAGACTTCGGTCATTGAGGGTAGAAAGTAACAAGTTACAGTGACCAACACATTTCTAACGGATATATTGGAAATTCTCAATAGAACTTACATCTATGGAGGAAAATATTAGTAGCTTAGCTAGCTTAGAAGGTGTTTGGTTTGTTTGCTGAGCTGGGCAATTTGTGTGCAAACGTTTCATCACCAATCGAGGTGACATCATCAGTTCGTGGCTAGAAAGCATAGTGGTGCGTAGTGTGGGTTGGTGGTTGTTGAATTAACTTCCCTTAGCTATGTTGTTTCCGAAAATGGCCGCTTTGCAGAAAACGGGTGTCCTCTTAGTTGTACCACCCGTTGTTTTAATGATAAGGCTTTCATGAGAACCCAAGTTTCCATAGTTTACTTAGTCTACGAGTTCCTTCATCGTCTCGGAAAACGTCCTCTGGTCGATGTACACATTGACTGTTCCAGATGTATCTGACATATATCAATGCTTGAGACTAATCTTATGACTGCACACAGGAAGATCGGCATTTCAACCCAGAGTCTTGCTTTGGAGAAGCACATATGACGCGTATTTGTCGCCACCACCCGTGCGGTAGCGTGAGTTTTCCATCGTTTCTGCAGGAAATAGGTATAACTGATATTGGTTGCGGTAGTGGTGACCACCTCCGTTTCCAATTAGTGACTGTGTTTACCTATTAGACATGTCAGTCAGCTTAGGCTGATTGATTTCTAAACGGTGCATCAACTCAGTTGACAGATCACTCGCCTAGTAAGCGGGAGGCCACGGGTGTGAGTCCTGCCCACGGAATTTCTCTTTTCGTCTGTATTATGCATACTTGGGTCCCTGTTCAGGATTTTGCGGACTCCTATCTCTCTCACATTAATGGGGAAGTGTACTTTCTTATAGATGTAGCTTAATGTTGACGTAAAATTTCAGTTTTCTGATGTCTTTAGTGATAAAAAAAATCACCAAAAGCAACTTTTCATTATGGTTGTGTGGGCTGTACTATTCGGTCATTTGTGGTTGTATACTAATTTCCACCACCGTCGTCCAGGTTGGCTACAAAGGGTTTTATTCGCTCTGATCCTGCAAAACTTCATAAATGATATTCGTGGTCGGATTTTACTATCCCTGCCTATCGGATCCAGCCGTATCGGCAGCAGCAGCAGTAAAGACAGCAACATCAGTGTTGGCACTGATGCTTCACTGCCGTACTTCCAGCCGTAGTTAGTGGATCGAGAGTGCTTCGCTAACCGTATAACTAAATGTGCGGTGTGGTACCTTGAAATTGCCTGGAGTTGCTGCACGGTCCCAAAGGGACAGGAGCCCAATGTGGCCCACTGGACGATGACGTTCAGCCCTCAGTCCCCGTGCTTTTTCGGGCAGTATCGCAGCCAGGCACCGGAAGGGCTGAACGATCATTACTTGGTTTTTATTCATCGGTCCAGCTCTACCATCATCGATCACTAGATATCCTCGAGATTGGCCAGATCACTGACAGCAACCCCGTTTCCTGTCTGGGTGAACTGTTGTCGGCATTTAATGTGGAGGGTCGTTTAGGCCTGATTGATTACTGTTCATTTGTGACTGCTTTGTTTTCAGTAGTTTTTGAAGCTCGTCCTGCTTTGTGTGAACAAGTGAACTTCACTCAACACTGTGTACTGGTGGATTGTCACTGTGTGCTGCGACTGAATTCGTTCTATCTTTCAATTTACTTCCCTTGCTTATGCCATAGACCGATTACTTTCAGGTGCGCATTTGCATTTATGTGAGTTTTCAATGCATGAGCTCATCGTACGATGTGATCTCTCGATATACAACAAACCGACATGTGATTTTTATGTGTTTTGGTGGCCCAACATTGTGTTTCATCATTTCGACAAAACGCATTAAGTCGCCTTGGCACCGGATAGTTTTGGATGAATCTCTGGTTAGAGCTGTTGTCTGCATGTGGTAAAGAGCATGAGAGCGCCCCATGACCAATATGCCTGTGTATGCCTGTGTATACTATGCTCAGCGCACCTTAGGAGAGTATTCTATGCAAGTTAAACCCATCTATTTGATTCAGAGACGCGTCTGTATCGCGAAATGTCAGACCATTTGAGATGGCCTACCTTCACTGGTGTTTCCCAAGTGGAGGTTGAGCACGTGATCTCTCGACTAAGAGTGTCATACCGCCGAATTTACTGTGACTTTTTCTATCATTTACATTTCGGCTGGCATCTGATTAGATTGCCAGTCCACAAACTGGCGATTATCAGATTTTGAGGTAGTGTTCCCCTCAGTGAATTGCTGACATGGACGTTTCGCTCGATTCGCTTCGTTCACCTCCGACTAGGTTAGGTAGCTAGGTTGATCAGGGAGAAGAGGCGCTGGATCAGACCAGTTGCGCAGAGCGGTGACTGGAAGCATCACACTTTTTTGGACAGGTTAAGTCAATTTGACAGCGGAATTTTGTTCGAGTAAGAAGCGAGTATTTGTTAGTGTGAGTGAGTTAGACTCGAACAGAATTCGTCTTGTCAGGTATCACCTAATCCCTTAATTCGCTCTTCAGAATGAGTGTTCTGACCAGTCGTTTGTTTGTTTTTGCAGCCCACTTTATCCTGACCCCGTTAAAGTCGACCAATACGGATACCGAAGCAGCAATTCCTTATTGACCACCCATTAATAGTAGAAAAGTCAGTGGCTAGTTAGCCCAGGCCTCACAATACATCGAATTGAATCTGTGAAGCGATCGAAAGTTGACTGCTCACCTATGATTTGCGGGCAATTAGTGTCAACTTGATGGTGACGTGCTACTAAACACTAAGCATAGTAAAGTAGATAACATTTTAGTGGTTTATATTGATATGCCGCTTTTGTCGTTGCTTTTCTACTGGGGGAAATTTTGGTAGCTCAGCTGCAGGAAAACGTGGTTGGTGCACGAAGATCAAGAAAGAAAGCGTGATGGTCTTGCCACGTGGCAATACAAAGCAAGCAAGGTTCATGGAAGCATGACACTCAGTCACAGGTTTAATAAGCCGACATGTAAAAGTTCACTCAACCTACACGTACCACTAGGAACAAAGGATCGTCAACTTAAGGAGAACCAGAGGTTAGGCAGACGGATTAACCGATATCGTTACTAGAAGGCTGATAGGACAATGACCACGGGGTGTTCGTGGCGAAGGTCAAAGTCAGCGGTCATGTGGAGGTCAGCTAATCAGGGAATGGACCAACCAACAGGATCGATCAATCCAAGGTCACCACCGGTCAACGAGAAGTATATAGACACGAAGACAGCATCGTTCAATGTCTCCACACCGAAGCAACGCTAATCTACTAAACAATGGTGATGTCATCCCGACTGTCAGCGAAACGTTTGTGGTGAAGTTGGCAGGCTCAATGAACTTAACACCAGCTGTTCTATTTTCTTCATCAGTGATAACAGCCCTCAATCTCTATGGGCTCTGATGCTGTTAGAAATAATTAACGGATTATCAGAACCATCATAGGATTAACAATCACTCAGCTGGGCACCGGAGAGGATGGTCACCCGGCGTTATGCATTACACGCAGCTTAGCGTTGTCTGAGCGCGAGAATTTTCAAGATCCTTATGTAAAACGGGGAGCAAAGATCGTTCATGGTAAACATCCTGTTGGCCTAACCAGGTGTATACCGAGGAAGAAGCGTACAAATAAGGGAAAGATTCACCATAATGCGTAAAGGGGTTTCCTTTGTGTTGCCTCAAATCAGTTGATGACTGACTCGAAGCCACAGAGAGAACCGGTTGTTGATGTACACGGCAGTTGCTACATTACCACACGCAAAGACGAGATCAAGTCCTTAAATTAATTCCGGTCGTGTTCGCAGTAGAATTTACTGGACCGTGAAACAAATGGTCTGGTGTGATAGTTAGCATCCAAAAAATGGTTTTAATGGCTCTGATGGACCAGTATGCTACTGGTGTGTCACACAAAAATAACTTAATTCAGTTGTCGAGCCCACACTGGTTGTCTCCTTATAGTTTTGGCTGGGGACGACTTTCACGGGTGAAACAAGCCAGTTAGTGATACGAACTAATCAGACGAGTGCTTCTTTCGGTTTCAGGAAGCCGGCCGGGAATGTTAGTTTCCCGGCTTAACGGTGCTGTGATAAACGCAGCTTGCCATACGATAGTGCGTTGACTACTTCACAACATGAAGATTGTCGAATGGGGAGCGGGTTTTGTCCGAATGATAGTCATTTCTTTGATATGCTGCATGACTTATGAGTTAAATTTAACGGAAATTTAATCAAGGACACTCCCGAGAGATGTGATCCAATCGTAAGCAATAGTTTTGTTGATTTTTCTGTCGTACTATTGTCCAGAGCATCCGTGCCAGTCGGCATCTCGATCAAGTAACATCGCAGAGCAGAGTAGATCTGATCAGTTTTCTTGCACGCGCAAACAAAATTGCAGGGTGCGCCCGCGCATGTTTTGTTTGTTCTCTTGGGACAACTCAGGAGTGAACCACTACAGTGAGTTTGGTGGTTATTTAAGACTTCAGAATCAATGGTGAAACACTGTTTAGAAATTCAGTTCAAATTGCAATAGCACTCTTGCTGAGCGGTATGATCATCGAGCCAATTCGCTGTAAATCCGGTCAATAGAATGCGTGGGACACATTGGCTTTTGCTAGTTGAGCGCATCATTTCTGAGAAACACCACTCGAGCGCATCTGAACTGTTGGGAGATATTGTTCAATTGGAGGTTGGGTTCAGAGAGCGGTCGGAACCTAACAGAAATAAGGAAACTTACTCGAAACACACTCATCTGCAAACCAGTTTGGTCTTGCAGGAGACTTTCCTGAATCCTTTTATGATGTCGAGGAATTTTCAGCAGCGCAGCCAGTAGTGTATCACGTCTAAGGAAGCTTTGTTTTGTGAACACCCACGCTAATTTGCGGACTGCCCGAACCAACAATTGAGTCGATTCTCAGGAAACTTATTAACTAATTCAAGGGTTCTTATGTTTTCTTCCGTTCGGGTAATCCACCGTTTGATCTCTTCATCCAGCTCTGGAAAGAGATATTTCTTTACGTGATCCATCTTCATTTTGGCACGTGAGTCTTCGCCTCATTATTACTTGGTTTGCAATGTGTGCCACATCTGACAATGGCTAACAAAATCTGCACTTGCCATCTTTCTTTTGCTATGTGCTGCTTTTATGCGCAACCACAGCCTTTTCGACAAAAAATAAATAGTTTCATGTAGAAACCATTAGTAAAATTGCCCTGTCAGCCTGTCACCGTCGATTGATTCTGTCCTCGATAACCAAACGTTGGGCTTCCAATTAGACGGAATCTTGTCGAAAGACTGGTTTTATTTTGACTGAGAACCGTCTAGCTTGAAAGCAAAAATGAAATGCCTAGCAGAACCCTTTTATTGCTCAAATACCTGTTGGGTTGAGATTAGCCAAACAATAACGGCTAGCCTCAATCCAACAGGTATGTAGGCGAAAAGACTTCTGCTATGCATTTCATTTTCCTTTCCAGCCGGATGGTTTTCAGTCAAAACAACTCAGTTCTTCGACAAGATTACAGAATCATCATTGACAGCATTAAATCAGTGTTCGACACCGATGCTTCACCGCCGTACAACCATGATTTATTTGAAAGCCTTATTATGAAGAAAAGAATAAAGGTGGACGGGAAAGGGACTTAGTGCTAGCTTACTACAATCGTTCGGAGGTGCCTACACCTCCAGACATTCACTCAGGCAATCTGGATAGAAACTGACAACAAGAACGCCACTGACATTGGTTGGCAGATATATCTTGCAGCGTCTCCAACCAGCCGCAGTAGGGATCACGCGGTCCCCATCCTGGAAGGCGAGTAACACTGTTCCAAAAAGTGAAACCGGTCCAACAAAGCCGGTAGTTGCTCGTGGTCCCTTCCGGGGCCATCAAGTTCGTATCAGTACCTTCAAACATGTGTGAGCAGCTTTAGAGCCGTACTCCTTGAGGCAACTCCGTCATTGGTTGCCTAATTGTCCACTGGTCTACAGCACTTCGACAATTCAGTTTAGTTTTCCAGTCTTTTCAGTTCACAAACGTGGGCATTTAAGTTTAGTGGTCCCAGCTACTAAATAATCGTTTACCGACAATGAGTACTATAATCGAATGTCGACCACGTGACAGTCAGTTCATTGACGCCAAATAGTGCCGTTTGTTCAGTATGATAGAGAGTGAACGGTACGTATTGAGGCCGATAGCTTCCATGCAGGACCGCCATTGTCCCCGTGAAACAGCCATATTTGCTATTAGTATTTTCTCTATCCCGGCGTCCACATCTGAGGAGGCTATATTTGACAAGTCGACTGAGTTGATCGGTGAGAACGTTCATGCTTCGCTACTCAACCATGGACTGATCGGCTGCAGATCGAACAGGCAAACGGTTCTTTGGCATACGAAGTACATAGTTCATTACATACTTCGAACTGAAACTTCCCCAACTTATAAACTCCACCTCATTCCACACCGGGGGTTTCGGAGCTGATGTTGTTGTTGATTATTAGAAGTGAAGCGTTATCGTTATATTTCACCTCTCGAAGTCGAGTTCATTTTAACCACTCGGTTTCCGGAATCCATAGTGATTTGCCGTTACGCGTATGAAGGGAACCATTCCAGTTCCAAGAATGGTGTCGTTTCAACAGTTCAGCAGCTTAACCTCACTACCCTGCGTTGCAGATCCGAAAACCGTTGAGGATCTCAAGCTAATCCCTAATGAATGTGTGAAGAGGTCAATTTCGTAAGTCGTTTGTTGAGGGTGCCTTTTTTAGTGCGGTACGAGTACAATCAAGACCTACAGCCACCGTGCAGGCGCATACGGACGGAATATTTGCAAGCAACATCGAATTCCCCTGTCAATTTTCCGACCATCAGCGTTTGACATTTTATGAGTGTTTTTTTCGCATCCCTGTATACTAACCTAATATCATACATGTCTGTCCGTTCACGCTCTACATCCTTTCTGTCGCACTGTCTGCCTATTTGTCCTTATGCTTCTGTTAGGAGGCTGAATGTGCCTAGCCGAATGTACCAGGTAACATAGATGGTCGTTGATTTGTTCGATGCGCTGGATAATTTGATTGCAAATCTTTGGTCACCAATCGAGGTGATGTCATCAGTGCGTAGAAATCACATCGGATCTAAATCACAGCCTCTGGGTGCTCAGGCTCCAAACCCACTCATCCAGTCGATCGTCATTTATCCACCGACTTCGGAGCACTAAGCCCAAAATGGAACGTTCCGTTCTGTATGCAGGCATTTAGTAGCCAGAGCTGCTTCAGGGTGGGGATACTGGTGTAACGGTGATACTACTGATGGGAGGCATGCGAGTAGTATGTGTTGTTCTTGGAATTTCGCTTTGCGTCTCTTGAAAAGGGGAGATCTGTTGCGGAATTTGTGGAGTCGCTTTGTAACATTTGCTTGGATTTGAACAATGAATGATTGGAGTCAATGAATATACAGGAAAGTTCAAGAAGACGCGTTCAGGAGAAGATGGATGTCCAGTTTTTGTAAATAAGGTGCAAATGAGAGTTTTGCTTCCTTGTCCAATGGTCTGTAACCGGTCAGTTGGCATTTTCTAACGAATAACTCCGCAGCGAAGGCCTTCTTCCTTTCACTGGTAGCAAAGGAAACCACGGAAATTGTACAAATCTCGGAAATTGCTCTTTGTTAGTAATTTCCAGGTTCTTACAAATTCTTACTAAGTCTGTTTCGGCATTAACCCATGTGAATTCGGGACATGACACCCGCGTCTATCCCTTCTCTTAATATTCGGTAATAGTTTGTTTAGCGGGGCCAGGTTGCTGGAACCGTTTTGTTGCATCCCGTCCGCGTTTACGAGGTCGATTGGCGCGTGTGCGTTGCGTTTGTTAAAATTCCAACCAAATCCTTCCTCCTTTCAGTTGCCGGGCCGCTTTTTGATACTACATCAATTCCTTCGATTTGTTTTCCATGTCATTTTATCACGCTTTGCTGCGTTCTCATTGTACAGGGCGGGAACAATTATACTGACTGCGGTTTGCAGCTGCTAATAGTCACGACATTTTTCCACTCACTGCCAGTTGATTCGGCTTGCCGGTCGTAAGCTAGGGGCTCATGCTTTCCATTCTGCTGTTTAGATTTCTGCGGTACAGTTTGGAGACAAAATCGTTCTAAATCTTGATCTAATATGCAACCTAACCAGTATTGACGCAATTATTGCTAGGTTCATGTGCTTTCGCATGCTTGGTTCTTGCCTGTTACTCTTGCCTGAACTACCCAGATTCCATACCCAATTTTCGTTATTCTCTCCTTATCTCCGTGCAGCAAGTCCTTCGTCTCAGGACACTCCTCCCTGGCTGCGGTTGGAAGCACTTACGCCGTGGTGCGTTTCTTTTTTCCAGTGAATTGGTTTCTTGCCGAAGCGTGCACAGTAACCATGTAAAACGTCGATTGCGTTTACTTCGAGATGTGAAATGAGAAACTGTTTTTTCTAGACCTGGATATGTCAAAAGACATTTTTCATCCCGGTTTCGTTTGACACACCGCTACTGCCTCATTTTGACTGGTTTGCCTGTTCACAAGAGCGTGTTATGCCCTGTATGGGGTCTTGGTGATCTCCTTCCAACCATAGTCAGTGAAAGGGCAGTTTCTCGCTTACAGATTCTCTTCGACACATTGTGGGTTCAAACCATAGGACAACCATTTGTTTACACAATTCACTCTCTTTATCAAGTTTGCATCCTTCGAAAATGTGAACCTATGTGACTAGGTTCAAGCCTTGACGTAGCCGTATATCAAAACCGTGGATTTTATATGGCCGGAAATAAATAGGCGCCCTTTCTGTCACAAGCCGTTCTCAGTACATAGCAACAGTTTTACCAGCCAGACCTTTCACAGTATGTCGTCAGTGTATTTCGTTTCCACTTATTTTGAGGAATGCTGTGAACTCATTTCGTCGAGTCTCAACAGGTCACCAACGAGCTGGGTTCGTAGCATGTGACGTTGAGTTGTTGGTTCGTATCGGAAAACCTGTGGCTTGATTGATGTCTTTCACGGCGCGGTATTCGTAGAATTAAGAAAATGTAGCCCTCGTTCCTGGAGCTTTTTCATTTTGTGGATCCAGATGTATGCCATTCTTCTGACTCCTGCGCTGAATTTCTACTGCGTTCGCACCGCAGGAGTCTTGTTCTCAAGCTTAGTTACGAGAAAATCAAGAGGGTGTATAGAGTCGCCTGCCTGAGCACCATCAAGCACATACAACACGTTCCTACCGGCATGATCTACCAGACACCTTTATTTACGCTAGTGAAGACCATTCTCACCCTCTTTCTGCACATGGGTTCTTCGCGGCTGATTCCACAGCAGGGCGCATCAATCGTTAGTCGACTTTCAATGCCGACTCATCATCCTATTCGTGTGGCTTTGCGCAGACACTGTCATTCTTACACGATACCAACTTGTTGCTCCCTCTATAACATAGCGTTGACTGTCGCTTTCAGATAAGTGTCTTATATTCCTACTGTGTCAAACAACGGCGCTGGGGCATCACCCCTCTATCTGCGTTTCCTACTATGTAGGGCGGTGTCAAGCAACATGTTCCGGCGACCCTGATCAACCGAGATAGTGAAAGTTGATGGAAGAACCGTCCGTGCAAGCCCATTGGTAATAAAAAACGAGAGCGCCATTCAGAGGAAAGACAGCATAATGTAAACAAACGTCCGAACAGTGGTCCAAATGTCGGCGTGATTTTCCTTGGTTTGGCTGAACAGCTGAATAGCAATTCAATAAAAAACCAATTAACACTCGTCACCAGCGGCACAATCAATAGCTGACGCACGAGATCTTGTCGTATAGGGAGAGGATAACTTAGTTTAAGCAATCGACATTACCGTTTCGACGAAGCATAGCCTCGGTTGTCCTTACGGTCGCCCCTCAGGCGGTCACCACTTCGATAAAACCGAACTGTGACCTTCCTGTGTCAATGATGGTATTGGGTCACCCTGGTTCACTGGGTGACGCGCTTGTAAGGTTAGTAAGTGTTCGGTGAACCCACCGTTTCATAACAGATTTCCCAAAATCTGTACTTGTCCACTGATTTACATATATCAAAGAAAGAAAGAAAGAAAGCGTTCAGCTGTAGCACCCTTCCGGTGCCTAGCTGCCATGCCACCCGAAGGAAGCACGAGGGCTGGGGTACTGCCAGGTTGCCCAAGCCTAGACAGAAGTCGAGAAGCTGAGGTCGGATTCGAACCACGGACCCTCCGGTCAGTAAATTCGCTCTCTAACCACTTGGGCCATCTCGCCCCAATTTGGTTTATAGAGGCAGGTCCATCGGTTCGTAACATCTCAGGATCATTCGGTTCTCCGCACACAGAAACTAACGATTATTGTCAGTAAATCGCTCTCTAACCACTTGGGCCATCTCGCCCCAATTTGGTTTATAGAGGCAGGTCCATCGGTTCGTAACATCTCAGGATCATTCGGTTCTCCGCACACAGAAACTAACGATTATTTATTCAATATCCTTCCACCGCGATTCCCTTAGAATAGCATCAAAGGTTCATTCATTTACGACAGTTGATGATTGTTATCTCAAATGACGAATGAATCTCTCCCATGCACCTTCCTGCGGACTAGCTCAAAAAGGGTTGCAATTTCCTCCAGTTATGCGTTACAACAGTCTCTTGGAAATCTTTCTTCGACCCAGCGCGAGCGAAGTCTCTTAAGTTATGCGCCGCTCTCCCTCTTATCACTGAAGATGATATCTGGCTATAGCCCATGCATTTATAAGCCTCGCGAAAGGAATCCACTGAGGGTGAATGTGAAATCTCGGTATATTCTGGTCTGAGCTGAGCGTAGATGAGTAGTGATCTGTAGCGCTTGTTGTTCCCCCCCATGAACCGATGTCAACTTTAATAGGGTTGAATCAGTCCAACAAGCCGTAAGGGGTGATCTCCCGAAGGGTGTGAATGGAAACAATGTAGTTCGTTGTTATTTTAAATCTTTGTGTTTGTTGGAGGTAGGCAATAGTGACAAATAGTTGGGCTGATCTATGCCCCCGTTTTGCTCGCTCACTGAATGTACCGTTAGTGGGTCAGAAACCTGGCTACTGCGCGCTGAAGACGTCAAAAAACTTTTAGCAGTTGACCATCGATATTTTCGGAGTATTGCTGGAGTCTGGTTGGATCACCCGATTAGTAACGCTGGAGTACGTCGTCGAAAAGTTTTCGGAAGAAATAAATCACGGTAGATGAACTGATCACACTCCATAGGTTGCGCTGCCTTTGTCACGTGCTCTGTATCCTAGTCGATCGACTTCCTCGAAGAGCTCTTAAACTCACAACCACGCGAAGAGTGGAAAAACGCCAGGAGAAGTCAATGTCTCGACAACGAAGTGTGAAGGCCATTACCAGAAAAATTCGTTGCCTTGGTCATTGCCGTCTCCTTGGACGGGGACTCCGAGACGGGACACATCAGCGGTTAGATATTGCCAGACATGACGCAGTGGCGCCCTCAATGGCACTCACTCATGCATCCGACTGTTGCCTTCAATACATAGCTCCCTTTCCAATCCCCCAAATTAAAAGTCCACTTACAACCCCTGTATTAACGCACGAATTATATCAGCTACAGCCCTCAATGTGAGGCTATCCACCCTACCTCTGCTTGGCCAGTTGTCATGTCGCTTCATATTATTAGTTTCCTTCTTCGACCTGATTTACACCGCTACTTTTCATATCCGCTTACAAACTACAGTTGAAACAGCTTTCAACCTTGGTGGGTTGGCCTCATTGTTGAAAAGCTATCTGGTACCTTCCTCAGCACGTGCCACCAAGTTGAAAACTAATTGATTTCTCAATGTCCCTTTCACACAGCTTTACCTTCAGGAACGATTGCATTTGACGATGGCTCCTATGGTACGACCCTTAATTCAAGTGGTCTATGTCTCATCCGCAGCATACATTGCAATGAGCCGATACACTGACCATAAACATCATCCTTGGGATATCATTGCCGGTGTGTTGCTCGGATCCTTCATTGCATTCGTCTTGGTGAGTCTCTGTGAGTTATTTCCCCTCCCTTCAGCTACGGTTAGGGAGACGACAGTGAAAGTGAGATTCTTGGTCAGTGTGGGCGACTTTTCGGCGGCTGCAGCTTTAGCATACAGATGGCTGTAGGACAGTGTGTGGCATCGGAATCCCGATTTTTGAGTTTGGAAGGTCCCTGTTTGTCCAGAGCTGATCCCTTCTCTGGGTCGCGCGGTCATGCATTCAGGGCGTGTTGAGACCACCTATCTTGCCAGCCCGTACAACTTCCTAGGGCTTCATTGTCCCCCCGGACAGTCACTAACTCTTTACAGCCATATGGGTTGTTCATAGACGGAAACACAAGTGAATATTTCTGGGTGCTTGTGTACAAATAACTAATATAGTTGCCCAGTCAAATTAGCTTGTGGGTGCCTGGCCCCACATTCACGCAGCTGAATCAGTCAGGTGCCCCGACACAGGTCAAGTAGGGCTACATCCATCTAGGCATACCTCTTCAGCTGCCTGTCATCTGACTGGGAACAAGTCTTGCTTCAAGCCAACGCCTGCGTTTGTTGCCCTGTTTAGCACTGCAACCAAGAGTTTTGAAATTCTCAGAGGTCATAGTTTAACGCAACGAAAAGCCGTACGTGTAAGCAGGAACAGCTTTTTGTTTCGCGGATTTGCAAACTATTTGGTCCCGACAGGAGACTCACTGAATCTCAGCTGAGGATCTCGTTTGTACTATTATTCAATTGAATATAATGCCCAACCGCCACCTCATGTTTCAGTTGGTAGGACGAACATATACTACTCATGGGGTTGCTGAAGATTCTTCTGACAAATGAACCAGCCTTTATGCAGCACATTTATTCATAAACGAACGATTCAGTTAAGATCCATTGGAATCAGCGTAGTTTGCGAATGAGTGCATTCCTCGAGTAGCGTATGACCTTTGTTCAAGTAGAACGTAAGGTTGACAGAAACTCGGGAACTGCACTTCCGAATGAGCTCCAGGAAGGGCCAAGCTGGTCGTGAGCTTTCGAGGATGTTTAGATGTGTAGTGTGTTTCGTGAAACTGTTTGTTTCCTTTGGCACTATTATAGTGAAACGTTGAGCATTCCTTCGACGAATTCCCAAAAAATGAGGAGTGCGCGCATTCCAGCCTGATATTATCAAGCAAGCGAAGTTTCGTTAGGTAAATTCCGCTGATATTGCGGGAGTGGTGAGCTAGCGTCGATAACGATACGAACTGGTTTTTGCAACAATATTCTGCCGAGTTGGAGTCAATGGTCTTTGAAACTTCCTCTTCTGAAGTAAATGGAGTCGTTTGGGTACCCAGAATGTACCGTATCTTCGTCTCAGAGACTGATATCTTCATGGGGAACTCATTCGTTCAACCAACTCGTTTTTGTGATGAAGATGTCTTCTCTTAGTGGGTAATTTGTTCATACTGGGACAGCAGTGTGCCGAAATTGACAGGAAAAGGACTGGTGACTCGAATGGGGCGGAAAATACCCCCCACTCACAAGCCAGCTTCTTGGGGTTGTGGAGTTGGGGTCGTTGAGTTGGCCAGGAATAAGGCGGTCTTGATTCACACGTTCAGTAGTTTCTTTCCCAGCATATCGCAGTCTAGTCACAAGCCAGACTTTACCGATTATATCTTCTGATTTCTGTTGCAGTTCCTTCGCTATCTGCCGAAAATGACTGTGATACAATAGCCCCCATATGGCCTCCGAGTGCATTCCAACCATTACTTGGCAGTCATGTACATAATTGGTTCGTTTATCCTACTCCATCTAGGTACTGTTTAAATTCTCCCTTCATAGAAACCCAGCTTACCTCTATTGTCAACCTAATTGTCTCTAACCATTCTTCATCTTGTGCCAGTCGCCTTGTCAGCCTTCTGTGTGGCACCCCGATATTATTCACCCAGTTTTGTGCACTTTCCCTTTTTGATTATTGGAAGTTTTGATGATATATTTCCTCGATAATTTATCGATTCATGCGGTAAGCACTTCTAGCATCCACAGGCCGAGGTTGGGTTTTTAGCAACGTAAGAAATACAAATAGCATGGACATGTGGTCGGCTGGATGCCTATGGGAGACGATTTACAAGAATATACGGAGGCCAGTTATGATGTGGATATTGGTCCAGTTAAGAAACCTTAACTCAATTCTCTACCAGGTCCTCCCACGCTGGCTTTTTCAGCAGCGTTACCAAGGGTGAGCAGAGTGGACGAAACTCCCAGCGCCAATAGAAACGTGTACAGCGTGAAAAGTGTATGTGGAGACTACGTTCTGGCTATTCGGGCGCAGTCAGTATTCAGCAGATACTCGAGTGTGGTTTGTCGTTATGTCCATGTTCTCTGTTTCTGCTGTGCTGCAGAAAATTATCAACAAAGTGACACGGAACCAATCTGATTTGATGTAGTATTCTTGGGGTGAAGTGATCGGTCATCGATGGCATCAGCATCCCTCCAATGAGGTTGATGCTGGTCATTTATCAAAATGATCTTAAGCACCCGGGAATATCGATGTTTTTGCCTAGCAAACAGCCACACTGAATCGTTCATATATTCATGTTTTGTCCGTGCACGGTTTTCATCGTTCACCTACATCGGACATGACAGTAAGCCTGAGAAACCTTGCCTCACCAACCCAACCACTATCGCCACGGAGTAAATTGTTCGCTCACCGGCGTAAGCACTAGTGTCTGTACGCTCTCCAGTGGAAAAATCTGTCTACTGGATTCGGGAAGTCTGACGTTTGAATGTTTGACCGACGTTTGGGCGCGCACCAGGCTTGCGTCTTTATCGCATCTTCGTTCTTTCTAAGTTGTGTTTTGAGATATGTACGGAAAACCTCGATACCAGAAAATTCTCACGCTCCTGAAGCGGTCTGGAACCGACATGAACTCATGAGGAGTCTCAAAAATGTAAATCAACGCACGCGGAGTAGACCTAATATAATTTTTGTCTGGTTCGTATGAAGTTGCTTTGATAGGTGACTACTGCGGCAAACTTTGATTCATTTCTTCAAGCGTGTTAGTGGCTTGTGAGCCTCGTTCATAATGCATCATACAGTCGGGTCTCAGTCAGCTTACTTTCTTCCACACATCTGGCATATGGCGGAGATATTTTGGGAGGTCAGCTGATCAGTCAGGAATTGTGGCTCGGACTTCCGTTTTCAGTGGACGCAGTATTTACAGTAAAACGCTTGACTCATGGATTTTTGGCGCCCAGGATCATCAACAGTGATCGCTGCTTGCTTGCAGACTTTTCGGTCGTTTAAGGCTTAGTATGAACAATTTGGATTGTTTGCACACGTTTCAGTGCTTCTGTTTCGGAGTTGCAGAAAACCGAAATGAGGAACGTCATGTCTCTTTGAGTTTCCATCTCCGTAACTCCAGAGCACTTTTAAAATGATTGGAGCATCGCATCGTTTTTGATGAAAGAACGTATCGTTTTGCCAAATCTACCGGTTCTACCGTGCACCTTGATCGGGAAATAGCTGATAGTGAAGTCCCGTAACCCTTCTTCAGATGTTGAAGCTGGTTCGAACAATGAGGAAGCTGGTATTCGCCATTTTGGCCACTAGCTTTATTCAAAAATCCATCTACATGTGCTTCGGCGTGTTCTCAGACGCACAGTAAACATTGTTGTAAGGGCAGAGATTTCGACACTGAGTGTTGCGTCATAATGAATCAGCGTGCAAAGTAGTTAACTTGTGGCCGGGTCGCTAGTCAATTTCGCGAAGAAGCACTCCCGAAGCTGCATGTGGAACCGGTTTATCTGAATTAAGAAATGAACACCTAACCCAACACAGTGTGCTAGATCTCCCACTCTGCTACTCGACATAGTACCTCTGGCTGATTTACTGGGACGCTAGACGGTTGCGCACTCCGAGCCTTTTATTCGAGATGCGGACTCTTCGCTCATCAAGCAAATGAAAACGTATAAACAGTAATGTTCTCGGTTATACACTCTCATGCGTTTGCTGTGCGTGAAATTTAATAACTGGACTATGCCACTAACTTGATTCACTTTCTCACTGTAACTCGAGTCTCCAAACCCGATGAATTCACCCATCTGCAATTTCAAAGTTGTTTCTACTTCAGAAGGCTTACACAAATCCTTCGCTATCAGTTTCGAGGACTCTTACCTTGGATTATCTTGCCTCTGATTTTCATTTAGTCTGGCATTAATATAATCTCGTCATATGCATCAAAAAGCTATGATACGCTCACCGATCAGTGAAGGGCGATAATGTGTGTTGGCTGTAGCATCATACGTGGACGTGCCACTCAGTGTGACCTAACTAGGTTGCAGCATATAGCAGTTGCTCGTATATGATCGACAAAGGTAAAGTACAGTCCAGCTACCGAAGATGCCTGAGAGAAGTCAGACTTCTTGGTGAAAGTAGTTCTCCACACTCCCAACTTCCTCCGTTGGGAACAATAGCGAATTTGGCCCAAAGTTTCACCTCCGCTTCCTACCATCTCACCTCTAATTTTTTACCGCTGCATCCAGTCCACCAAATTCAACTGCCTTTGTCAATTGTTACCACGGAAGATAGGTGTTAGCCCCCAACTCTTTGGACCGAACATTCATAGAATATCTCAGTTCCCTAGCTATGCACCTCACTCCAAATGGTTCCAACATCTTCGTTTTTGTCGACTGTTTTCCGCTCAGTTTGGAAAATGGTGTGTCCAACTCTAAGTTAAACAACTACCGGGCTACGTCCAGTATCCACATTTTGTTGAAGAGTTTTGCATTGATTCTTACTAGACAACTCATCGTCTGTCTTGAACACAAAGACCTCTTGAGTGAACGACGTTATTGGATCATGCACTACAATGTTCTGCGAGTGATTCGATATTTTGTGTCGCGTGTTAGTTGTTCTTTGCTGAACTGTTTTGGTGAAACGAGTGTGATTACCCTACCGGTATCGGGGTCTAACTGGCTTTGGAACGCAAGCCCATTTAGTAAGATTTCTACGTACAAGTTGATCGTTTGTACAACTTCTCCATGCAAATAAGGACGGCTGGTGCTCCTTCAGAGCCAGAATACTAGGGCTTCAGGTCCACGAGGATCGGCGTTACCCTGTACACTATTCATTTCCATTTTGAAAAGTTCTTTTTTGTTCATTCGTAATAAATGGAATACCTAGGCTCGGTTTCCGGCCTCATCCCTCCAACCTAGTGTTCGTGGGGAAAGAACCGCCAAGGGTATATAAAGCATATTAAACCTCAAAAAAGATCAAAAACATGTAGAGAGTACCGAAACGACAACATTGTTGAAATCCGGAAGCCTTCTACATGCGGCACTGGTACGCATTCAGCCGATACTCAAACATGCTTGACCTTTGGGTCTGCACTTTCAACTAATCAGAGATCGCCAGGAGGCTGGACCACCGAGTAGCCCGGTCTTCTGGCCAATCACGTGCGGCCTGGGTCTATTGACTTTACCAACGCCTAAATGCCAAGTGGATGGATTCTACGTAACTTCCTCATTATCCATATCTCTACGAACGACTCCGGTCTGATTTTTTGTTCAATCTCCGCAAAGTTTGACCACCAACCAACATTACCCTCGCCGTCATCCTCGACAGTGGTTCGTCATCCGTATGTTCATCCGCCTCTGTCGTTTTGCTTCCATTCAAACCCATTAACAAGATCACATAGCGCCTCCCGTACCAAATTGATCTACTTATCCTGTTCTGGCAGCTTATCCTAGTATTCACACGTCAAAGTCCTTGGGACGCGAGCTTCAAGGAAGGTTGGCCGCCTAGCCCCCAGGCCAGGCGTCCTGTCACAATATCACTGCTTTGTAAGTTCCTCATTTGTGTTACCATTGGATAACGCGGTCGTGTTTGCTTCGATGAGCCTTCCCTGATTATGACCAACCTCATTTGATACATTTCATTGGCGCCTTTCAGCGACTGACAATCTCACCATCATGACGTTGCTGCCCTTTGCCTTCAACAGTTGAGCGCCAAACGCGTTACTGATGTACTTCTGTCAGTGGCGATTAAAATAATGTCCCCTGAATATTTTTCTATCCCCTTCCTGTATCTCCTACTAGGAAACAAAAGTTGATGTGGAATTGCTCTCCATCACAACAACCCCAATAAGGAAAGGGCTACCGGAGAAATTCATGTAAAGTATGGGATGGCCGAGCACTAAGCTGAAACGATGCAGCCGCTCAGCTGAATAGAGGCCTACATTTGCTCTACTCGTCTGTAAAGATGACAGCTTCTGAAATGTTTCATCACTTCTCTCAACAGAAAGTCTGATGTCATGCAGTTCAGAATTGTCAAATGCTGAATAACAGCTTGAAGGATGGTCCACAAAACACCTGTATTGATTGGATTTAAGACTATGTCGGACTTAGGAAACTGTGTCTGAGAACTACTGAGCACATGCTATCCTTCAGGTAGTCTTACAATCCAACTGGTGCAACCGAAATTTGGCAAAAACTATCGATTCTTTTGGAGTATAAGTGTCGTGTAGAGGTGTTCAACCTATCAAGGAATACAACCCTCTCACAGGTCAAACAGGCTCTAATATTGCATGACAGGTGGTACTACAATCTGTAGAATGAATTTGCTGAATGAAATCAATGGCCGATTGTATTTCAGTTTTCTTTTTCTCTGACGTTTTATTAATATTATTTGTTCGTGTATCTGTCTGAGGAAACCCTATCGAGATCACCCGATTACTACGTCTCCACTCATCCGTTCACCACTACCAAGTTACTAGTTAGTATTATTATTATTGTGAATGTACTTGTAATTATTTCCATTATTAACACTCCAAACTTGGGTCTTTCTGTCACGTTCGGTTTTCTCTAATTCATCTAATCCTCAGCTAATCACGTCCATCTCAACTCACATCGAAATTTGCGCTTCGGGACTCTCATCGGTTTCACAAGGGGTCCGTAGCCTTGAGCTCTCTCGCCGCTTGCTATTCACACGCTTATTGTGATCAAATAAGTCACAAACCAACGACTGAGTCCTCCATTGTATGCCTATAGGCAGGCATCTATTCACGACGACCCGTGCGCAAATTTCAAAGTCGATCAACTGCCCCTTTCAAAGTCCGCTACCTCTCAGTGTGAGGTCGGATGTTGCTCATCAGCTGAAAACGTATGGAATCCAAATGATTTGCGGCTTACAAGTTGACCTGCCTGAAGTGATTTTTCAGAAGGGCTTATGACCCGAATAGTAGAATCCTTTACAGTCCACTGCCACACTAGTGTAGCAGTTATCCAGATAAACCCGAAAAGTTGACTACTTCGCGGCGCCGCCAGTCCGATCATATACCTGAAGATTACGCATATTTACAGTAAGGACTGGGTTTGTGTTCCACTGGAAATCAAAGTATCTGGCAGATAAAATGGTGCAATCATTCAGGTCATCTCAACCCGTTTGGAAATCATTGACATATGGCTCTGAAACACTAAAGGCGACATCACGATCTAGGTGAACAACAGTCTAAACAAGGAAACTGCCAGAAATTCAGCTTCGCTGATAGGGTGGCAAATTGCTTCTGATCGGTATTCCCTGTTCTAACTGGGCTGCTTGAAACGTGTGGGTTTATGACATTCTTCCAGGTGAGTAGATAGGTTACCGATATAAGTGACATACCCGAACTGCGTCGAGCACAAGTTTTCGAAATAGAAGCTGTGGAAAAAATGATATCCGTGAAGCGATTGTATTCAATCCTACATTTTTGATAGAAATTACTCAATATAACAAAGTGGCCAACGCTCGTTGTCTGAAGTGAACTCGGCACCTTGACTTTTGCTTTTTAGGTTTGGGCAACCTCATGCTTTCTTCGCGTGGCATGGTAGCTAGATTCCGAAAAGGCTTTACACCTGTACGACGATATTTTTTATTTGGGAGGGACAAACTAGGTGAAATTAGTTACCTGTTGCCAATATAAGTAACAAATCAATAAGAACACCGGGACTCACAAAGCAAGACAAATATCCAGCTCGTAGGAAAATTCATCTCAAAATGTCAGGATATATACCCACACAATCTATTCTCGACGCTTCCCGAAGATGATCTTTATCCGGTGGGACGACTATTTTTGAAACGCGAGCACGCTTATTTCCCCCTTGACTGACAGATAGATATAAATATCTTGCAGACAAGTAAGATGGATGACGCTCACCACATGAGTTGAAGTTTGAGCGAATAAGAGAGACGTATACTTCAATTTTAAAGATTTTGTCAAACCGCCTTTTTCGGGATGGGCGAACCTTAAGTGAAGTTCACTGCTGAGTCAAAGGCGACACGCGATGAAGTGAACTCCAAAGTATTCCTGGGTGACAACTGCTGTTTATCCTATGGTGAAAGTAATGGTCTTTTTTCGATGCAGACCGACAAAATCAGCATCGAAGTGTTTGTCACTAGTGTCTGCGCATCGTTCGGTTTCACTAACCCTGATACCCTTATTCATGAGTCTCGTATTCGGGTAAACTGCGCACATGGCCCTAAGACAGTTTTTGTTGTTGACATTTACAAGTTGTTTCCAGTGTGCAGACACACATTTGGTATTTGATACAGAGACGAAGTAGCTAGATCATGAGTGAGGTTCGCTTTCTACCCAAACGGATGACAAGTTAGGCTAACAAAACTGACAACTAGAGCTTGATGGACCGTGCCTACAAGTTGTATGACAGACAAACGCTCGCCTTTAGTAATTGGAATCATATGCTGAAAAATTTCGCCCTAAAAACAATTTATTGTTTCATATGTAACAGTGAGCTTTTAGCTGGATGCCGATATCTTGAGCCATTGACAACGTTCGAAGAAGCCACTAAACAGTGCCTTGTACGAAGATGGTGTGAACCGGCGAGGTTCATCATGAAAAGTGCCAGATTTTCCGCTCAAAATTTTAAACACATTGTTTTTTGAGAGGCCCTGCGATGTTCACCAATGATCGCTTCGGAATATGACATACGTAACAGATAGTGTATACTTGGAAAAAGTGATGGCGGTTGTCTCACCGTACTTTAAATGAATGGATGTACAAGAACCTCAGAGAAAAACCACCATAGCGAAAATGTTATTTGTTGCTTGAGAAAAATACTAATTTGCAAATCAATTTGGTTTTCACGAGAGACTCAACTGAATCTCTCGTTTATGATATTCTACAACTGAATGTGCTGCACACAGGCCGCCTCATGATTCAGTTGGCAGGATATTCGAGATATCGCAGTGTATTTTCATAAAGGAAACTACTCACTAGGTTACTGTCGGAGAGTTTTTAGCAAACTTGTGAGTAGTTTCCGTTATTTGTTGCTCTTAGAAAGAAGGACTTTCATGGATGGAATCACACGCCGATTCATGGTTGGTGTGGTTTTTGAACTGAAGGGGCTTGTTATTGAAGGCGTCTCACTTGGGAGGATCACGGGAAGGAAGTTCACCAGTAGGTACCAAAAACTCGACAACGCAATGTAATTACCGCTGTATTTGTCTTCTAGTTTTACAACGTATTCACAGAATACCTGTGGTAGTTTTTTTCACTCTACGAAATGCTGACCAAAATCATGATATCATTCATCTGACTAGTGGTACAACAATGAGAACGACAAAACTTTCAAATGGTCTTCCTCCCCGGATTTTGTGACAAGTCTCTTGTTGATGGATAATCGATTGGTTTCGACACTGTCAGGCAGACAGAGGTTTGTATACATGAAACCATGGCAACTCCACAGACAGACTAAGAACAGTGTGTGGGCTTCATTTTCATACAGCATTCGGGTGATTAGGAATTCAGTTTCGCTGACTTGTGCTCTAAATCTCGCATCCTATTTGCCAGCTACTCATCTGGGAACCCAATGTGAGTCAGTTAGTTACACCCACGAAAAAGTACATCTATTCAAGAAAATCATGTGAACACGAGCCTAATGCACCCAGTGTCGCGCTCGATAGATCAGACGTACCTAGGAAAAAACCTGATGCAGGATTCCTTGGAGAAAGTGTTGGGACTCTAGCTGTATATTTACGGGTTCCCTTTGTGACTGCCTTTTGCCATAAAATTGAATTTTATTTACCTTTTCCAATCTCGGGTGCAAAAGATGAGACAGTTATTAGATAGGTGAACTGCGGAAAGGGTCGGTACCGGTATCTGAATTTCGGTAGAACGCCTTCTACGTACGCGAGGCAGACTGATCTGTGCCTCTCAAAATATTTGTATCCTGATTTCATTTCCTGAAACCTCGAAAACGCGTTACCCTAAATCACTGTGTTCACGATCTAATACACTGTATTTTCAGTCCTTGGGTTCATGTTCATTTTACCAGCTTGCTGCTGGGAAGAGTTGTCCAGTGAATTATTCAGCTGGTTCAGCTGGTTACAGCTTTAGAATGAACAAATGCTTGGATTTCGCAGGACAATCGCTAGCACTATAGTTGTGATCCTGCTCAAGAATTTACATTCCCTAGATGAATGATTCCACTGGTATTAAGTTGTGTAACCCATTAGCATCAACTTGATTTGCGAATGAGTGTATTTCTTCATTCACGTAGCATCTGGTGTTCAAGTCGAATGGAAGTTTGACGAGGTCTGCTCCTACATGCTGATATCCAAAAGGGGTGACAGCGATCGTGTCAAAAGGCTTTCAGCGACCTCATGAGTAGTGTATTCCGTTAGAGCGAATCAATATCATTCAATCTGCACTTTGGCGCATTCCACATCCGACCTAATGTGGAAGACGCACGAGGGAATCACTGGTGGCTGTGACAAATAGCTACCGTTGCTCTTTTAAGTTCCACCTTATAAGTCATCGTGGAGCTCACATATATATGTGCAAAGTCAAGATGGATATTGCACAACCACTGGAAACCCTTGGAAATTTCGTCAGCTATGTTCAACTTCATGTCCCACTTGGTAAACACACAGAATCATGTTTCGTTAAGCTATTAATGGTTGGTCCTGCAAAAGTGCTGTGCTATGCGTTTCATCCTGACAAGGATTAATCAAATGAATGTGATGATGAAACTTGAGCTTGTGACTATCTGTTTCAAATTTCGAGTGCTGTGTGTGCAGACTGTATAGCAGTCGCACCAGAGTATACTACGCCCTGCAGTACGGCAGCATAGTTCTTTAGATGAGCAATTCTCCAAGTAGTACAGCAGTACCAATTGTCGGCTGTGAGCCCAAGAGTCGGAAGATGGAGAGGAACTTGGCAATCTTTAGCGTCCGCCGTACACTGTTTTCCAAAACGCGAGCAGTTTGAAGGGTGATTGACTTCAAAGAGTTTAAAATAGATACTTGATTGCAATGCCTTCTTGTCGCTCGCAATCGTTAATAGTCGTTCAGAGTATTGGGGTTGAAAGTCGATTCAAGCTTCCTGCACTCAGACTATCGTTTATTAATAAAGGTGTCCTTCTGTTCAGGCTAAGGTTCTGCCAATCATTGCAATGAAGTGAAGGTCACCGAGAGAGACAAGCGAGATGAAAGGATCGATAACGCCTGTGAGACAACTTTGGGTACCTCGTACTCGACATGTATGCGATTCATTTGTGTGTTATGGTCACTGGTCAGATTAGGATGCGACTGGATGCAATGAGGTCTGATAATTGGAGTGGACCGGGAACAAGTGTTGGCAGTGAATGGCACACTCAAAAAACTAGTAAAGGATTGCGAAAAAGAAATCGGTGACTAAACAAACAGGAAACAAACATTCAAGAATGGGCTAGTTATTCAGCTGTAAGTGAAGCCAATCTATGCTGAAAAGCCGAGAAGCACTGTACAGCTGTTCGGCCACGAGTGGCTGATCAGCAGTGTGATTAACTCGCACTTAGACAGGATATAGCGCCACTCATCCTTCAATCACGCGATCCACATCACGTGTTGACTGGCACCTCGAGCATCGACTTCTCAGATAGAAGTTTCACTCATCGGGTGAAGTTAATTCTTCCACTGAGCTACTTATGTATTTTTGGTAGTGTGAGGAGATTTGGGATTTTTGTGGTGATTTCGTCCTCAGTGGAAGAATAAACTTCACCCGATGAATGAAACTTCTATCTGAGAAGTCGTTGCTCGAGGAGCCAGTCAACTCGTGTGACCGCGTGATGTGGATCCCGTGATTGAAGGATGAGCGGCGCTATATCCCGTCAAAGTGCGAGTTAATCACACTGCTGATCAGCCACTCGTGGCCGAACGGTTAAGTGTTCAAACTACTAGCCGGGAGGTCGCGGGCTCGAGACTCTTCGGAGTTTCATGAGATGCGCACTGCTGATGATTCCCAATGAGGATGAAACAGCTGTACAGTGCTTCTCGGCTTTCAGCATAGGTTGGCTTCACTTACAGGACGAAATCACCACAAAAATCCCAAATCTCCTCACACTACCAACAATAGTTATTCAGCTCATTGGACGACAGGCAATAATTCCTTCTGCCTTCCATTCAGCAAGGAGGGTGAAAATTATGATCTTACGTCCCGTTCTGGGTCATGGAATTATTAGTGCACCGAAATCGAAGTGGCGTGAGCTTTTCACCGAGAAACTTGAAAGCTAGACCAAAAGAAGTGCAATAATTTCTGCATAACTGAAATATTTCACGCAAATGGACAGGTGAATGAAGGAAACCTTTACAACGTCCCATCATTAGACTCAGATATGGGTATGGATAGTAGTAACTAGTCAGAAATGGCAATAAACCGTTGAAGAGGATGTTGGTAGTTCAAGTTACAAGCATGATCGAGATAATTTGTCACGAACGTGTCATCATCAATGGACGCAACATCATCATCTGAAGCAGGGCGTAGCGGCGCGTTAGCGACGGTTTGCAGAGATACACTGATGATATCATCGATTGGCAACGATGCATTTGCAGCCGAATGCCTAGTTCAGTTAACAAGCTGACCACTAAAAGCAATAGGCCACAAAAGTTTGACACAGAGCCGACGTGACCAAATTATGGATTGATCTCTGGGTCAGTGAATTTCCCAGAAATCGTTTGCTGAAACTGTTTGCGTGTGATCTCAATGGAGCTGTTTGTTACAGTTGAAACCACCAGATAGACGGACCATACATGCGTGCATACATACAGATAAGTGGATAGACAACAGATATACAAACAGAGGAAATTGACAGACAGCATACCATGCACGGAGTCGCCATACCATGCAGTGATTCTGTTGAGTAATAAATCTAGTAGAAAAAAGTTTCCATTTGGATCGTGTGCGGGTCCTCTTTTGAAGTTTCAATCTACGAATTCTCCGTAAATCCACCAACTGTCATTCCTGTACTGATTCATATTTATCTGCATAATTACTCTACTCACAAGTTTGCTGAAAAATCCTCGATAGCCTCTGGACCGGTTTTGCCCTTCTGAGATTCATCATATACTCACACAGTTGTTGATCAGGTGGCTGTTTATCTGTCCGGCGAGCTTGGTAATTGGCTTGCAAACGTTCCGTCACCATACGAGGAGACATCATCAGTGCGCAGTTGAGTGCACTGATGATGTCTCCTCGTATGGTGACGAAACGTTTGCATGCCAATTGCCAAGCTCGGCGAACAGATCAACAGCCACCTGATCAACAACCAATAAACTCACCCGAGCTACCAATATTTCCAACAAATTACATACTCAGTTTCCGTCAGATTTATATTGCACTTGAACGCTGGTTCAAATGCAAAACTCTCATTTGCCAACTGAATTGGTATTAGAATGATTCTGTTTCAGGGTCACGCTTACCACACATATAAGATAATAGTAATAGCTTAACTGTAATACTCCTTCTGTGTTCAACTGCCAGGCCACATGAAGGAGGTACCGAAACTGGGACAATGCCAAGCCTTCCAAGATTAGACAGGATTAGTCAAGGTGCCGTGTTTGGGTTCGAACTACAAACAATCGGGCAGTGTTTTCGCGCCCTAACCACTGGGCTATCTTGGCTACATAGCCGTGGGTACATCACATCTCCTTATCGTGCTCCACCGATGTAAGATTTGTGTTGTAGTTTTGGTAAAAAAAGGCGCACGATTCTTCACTGTTGCATAAAACGAATAAAAACACTGTTTTGTCCGGATGGAAACTGAAAAAAAGTTCAAATAATGCATAGCCCACAACTCGCAGTTGGGCAATTTCACATCACTGTCCAAATTGTTGAGCACCGGAATAATGGATTAAATGAATAGCAGTGAGGTTTACTTTACGCTGATCTTAATGACGGCGCCATAACACTCCGCCCACCGTCATGCCACTGTCATGTTAACAGGCCCAAAAGCCGGCCAAGAGTTCTCATCCAAACCCAACTTCATGAGTAATTATCGCTTGGTCTTCAAAGTAAGCGAGTTTACTGTCCCCGGCATAGGAGCTGAAACCCTTCGCCATTGATTGTCTATCATTCCTGGATATCAGCTATGCGTTTTTTGTTCTGGTAAGGTGCAATCAACTGTCAACACTGAAGTTTTCTGAGGTCCCATTACTTACCCACACGGTCACATGCTTTTCTCTCACAATTGCTTGTGAGTTGTGTTATGCTCACTCTCATTCATTTGAGTGAATGAGCCTCACTCATCATTTAGTCAGCTATTTATCCAGTGTATTGTTCGTTAATTTTAAATTATCCACATGCATTACAACCAAAAAAATGCGTGGACTCTATCTACCGCGCACTTTATGCTACCCACGTATATTTACTCTCATGGATCGATTCCTGCAAAGCATGTGTTCGCATGTGTGCAATTTTTCAATACGCCATGTTTGATCTCCTGGAACGATTCAGTGAAAAAAACATGGTCATCAACATTGCGTTTCGCATTCAGAAAACTTAAGGATTATATACTTCACGTTATCTGATTGGTTCAGCTGGACGGAGAGGACTTTTAACCGAAAGTGAGGTTTTACAAGACTGTGTATCATGTTCTACTCATGCAAACTTAGGCAATCTAGAATTGTCGGTCTTAATGAATGCAACAACCTGGTGTTCATCACCCACATTTTTTTCGGTCTGTCACATAACAGTTTTGCCAGCTGGTTCACACAGTTTACACTTAGATTTCATGTACCACAATCTTTATGAAACTCAACCACTGCTTTATGTTTATAGCCCTGTCAGAGTTTTCCACTTAAGGGCAGTGTTCCGATTGTGGTTGATGGATTTTGGTTATACTGAACGGCGGAAAAATGCGAATAACTACTCGGGTGCCCACAGGTATGAGCTTACTGATGATAGTACTTAGAACACTTATCTGTGTGGGGCTATCTAGATGACGAAAGTCCAACCATGCGGTAATTTTCATCTGGGACGTGAATTTTCACGGATTCACCAACCATGGCGTGTAAATGGCGATATTTGGGCGATAAAATATGGAAGACTGAGACACGATCGGGAAGCTCTACGTCGTTATCAGAATATGTGACATTTCTAGACACATCCGTCGGATGACTGCAGCAGCAACTCCAACAGATCCATCCGCAACTTTACATTTTTTGGACTGTGAAATCTCGCATTTGAGGAACACTGTGGTTGTCTAACAATTGACGGACTGTGCTGCTGATGACACAAGGAGCAGTTAAGATGATCAGTTATTCCAAGTGAGCGAACCATAAATTTTTACAAAATACGATTTAAACCAAATCATACATGTGAAGTGCTGTTTAATTAGTTCGAAGGTATATGGATTTCTTAAAAATGTCCTAGTTATAACTGTGCTCCACAGCACTTGTGATCGCATCTATATAATGTGTGCGGACTACATTGGCGCTCAGCATAGAGACACGGGTCGACAGTGAAGGTCTTCAGGCAAGTCCTGGATAGAACGCCTTGGAAAACCAGCTGACTGGTCACGTGGCCAGCGGCCAAGTGGATAGTGGTTTGAAATCCTTCCCAACCACCCATATTCGACTCCAGATATGACCAACTTCCACCCTCTAGGACAGTCAGTCATAGAGGTAGCATACATAAGCAATGTTACATAGATAATCATGAGTGCAGGGCCCAGGCCAATCAGTTAGCTGTCCACAGTTCAACTCATCAGTTGAGGTCTGTACTAAATGGAGAAAACAGTGTGTTAAAAACATGTAGAAATCACAATACTCCCTAGTGTTCGTGATAATGCCAAGTCTGGAAGTTTTCGTTGGCCTCAGAAACTGGGACTAAGTATATCTGTACTTTCGATTTCGAAATCCACAGAATTGTCTTCTACGTTATGACAATTAAAATTAGGATCGCTTAAGTATATGCATGATATCAATGTCTTATCGATTGCGCAATTCACACAGTGGCCCAATCCCTGGCATTAACAGCTATGACCCGTTGATTTGTATGGATAAGTTTGACGAATCAGCTGGCAAACTCGAGTGCATAAGGATTTTTGTGTATCATGGTTCTATTTATGGCATCATCATCGTATTGTCGCATTCAGGGACAAACAACGGGTACTCTTGCAACAAGTCCTGTTTCGGTCCCGCCAATGAGCGTTCAGGGATTGTATAGAGGATTGGGTTATTTTATGCTACTAACGAAATCAACGGTAGTTCGTATACAACTACGATTATTTAGGATCGTCGATTTTAAAGGCACCTTATTTTAGCGTTTTTCAACGCACTCCGGTAGAAACCTTTTCATCCGTATCATTCATTGATACCATTGAGGAATCCGCTTTTCGCGCTCATTAGAAATAGACCCAAAGTTATATGCGTTGAACCTCAGTGAACCTCAGCTCGGCAAAATAACTAACACGTGCCAAAGTAAAAAAAACAATAGGTGATTTACACTATGCTCAATTCGTCGCGGCCTATCATATAAAACCGCAAACGGTTACGCGAGCATCTCTGGAATACGACGCGAACTCTGACCGGTTTCGTCGTGGAGTATAAGTTTGGATTATGGTCTTTTCGTCTACAACTGAAAGAACTGAACGGCTGGGGTATCCGAACCCCAGGCGTACAACAAAACCAATGCATTCGTCAAGTTGCTTTCTCTGGTTAAGAAATGGGTTTGCCATGACTGTCTCTACAGTGATTCACAGAAAATGCTTGAGAAATAAGCGCTGCATACCATAACCACCTGTATGCAAAACAACCCCATAAATGTGCTACGTAGAGTATATTCCTGACAATAACCTCAGATTGTTCGAAACTTACTAGGAACGGATGACTTTGCCGAAAATCGTTTAAGAAAGGTCACTGAATCTAAGGGTCAGAAAAGTCAGCTATCATTGGGACGTTCAATCAGTTAATAAGCGACGAATAACGATAATCGAATGCATAGATGTGATCCAGAGTCGATGTCAACCATTCAACCACTCATCAACTTGACAGGATTGCTTCAACCTCAAACGTGTGTTTTAGATACAGTCTGTGATTTTTGATTTGCTAGGTCATAAAGAAGCTTCTGAGTAGGCCTTTTCAGTCAATAATGTTCTACAGTTGGGACTGGTAACCACTTCCACCAGCATGATGCAAATCGACAGATGATAGACAGCCAATGACAGAAATTGCTGGAATTAGATGCACACCTTATCAATCTGATTCTACATAGAGCACTCGACGAGAGCCCAGTTTGACAGCTGGTTACCCTTTTGGGTAGTTCAGGTCTTCAGTCAGTCAACTCATGGCAAATGGGAGTTTTTACGCGGATTGAACTCAACCTATTTAAGTCATAAAGTCAACAAAGGATATTGGTGGGCCAATGTACGGCAGCCAGATTTCATTCGCAGGTCAGCTTCTGGTCGACTATTAGTCATGAAGTTCAGTTACTGTGTACTGAGTGCAAAAACTCTTTTTCGGTATAAAACAATATCAATCAACACTGGGATGGCGCACCCTGATAAAACTAGACGGTAAGATTGATTCAGATATGGATTCGTAGGTCTTCACTCCGTCATCGTGTCTATTCAACCACTAGGTGTTGAGAATCCCGATACGGAACTTTGGGTGACGCGTAGGTTCGACAATCCCGAATATCAAAAGAAAGTATTGGGTTCGTAATTCTGCGGTATTATTTACACAAGGGTAAGCAAATGTGTACAACAAACCTCAATTGTTCACGTTCGTAGCGTCAAAAAGTTCACAGGTCTGTCACTGACCGGCGCAGTGCAGTGTCAACGTCCGCACACCAAACAACGGCGAGCGGAATGGTGGCTCAGTAGCGGAGGGTGCGGCCGGTCCCCGCAAACGGGACATGAACGCACATGGATAAGTTGGTCAGTAGTGCACATTCAGACACAGACACACATGTCAATACACAAGTGTCGGAAAGGTTGGTCTCCGCGGCAAGGTGAGTAACAGGTCCGAATAAGCAAAACAACTGGAGATCAAAAGTACATAGGCGGAGTGAGCAAATGAATGGGGGAATTATCATAACGTCAAGTTAGATTTATCACTGGGATGATACGTAAACATGCTGACCTTCAGCAGTGGTTACTTAACGCGGTGTTTTCCTGACAATTGCGCAGCAAAAATCATCTCATGTCGGCTTTTCTATTTCATGGGGTTTGGTTTGAAGAGGATTTTCCATACAGCGAAATGCGTGTCCTCAAATGGCGATTTTTACCTTTACTGAAGGTACGTTATTTGACACTTGTTAAACTTTGCAAGACGCAGCTCTCGTTAAAGTGATTAGAAAGTCTTAATATATGGATGTGTCATGTAAATCGGATCAGCGTTTTTAACACACTCCAGTGATTTCGCTTCTGAAAATTGTGGAGGACTGGATAGCTCAGTGAAAGCACACATCTTAGTTAGAGCACCCCAGGGAAGACATACCACCATAGCAACCGACTATGATACGGTGAACAAACCTGAAATCGATGTATCTAATGAGTCAGGCTCGAACGGCACCCAGAAACTGACCAGCTAGAACACGGGTGAACAATCGCAAGAATCCCCCCCCCCCACAACCAACAATAAACCAAGTTTACTCCTGATGGACAAACCGCGTACAATAAACCAAGTTTACTCCTGATGGACAAACCGCGTACAAACATATGCTGGCCGACAAAACCCTACTACTACAAAATCACCCTACTTGGTGGTGAAACGTTGGCGACTACCTTGCTTTGCTTAGAAAATAGTCCATCAGAAATAGACGGACGAGCAGTTATATCACAATTATTGATTTTTCGTCTGAGTTTGAGCCAAATGTATGCGACCAGGAAATGCCGGATCGAGGGCGAAAGGGACCAAACACGTTTACAATAATGACGGTTGTTCATTAACACGTACAAATCTCACACGTTCTTGGTCTGCAGTTTGTTTCCCTGCAGGCTTTTGTTGTTGACCAACTGTCTGATGTTAGCCTTCCGGTGTTTACCGTCTAAAACGTGGTGAAGTCCACCCCAGTGACAATTTTGTTTGTCTGAGGAAACTATAATTGATCTGCAACGCCAGCTGCCACGAGCTATCTGTATTAGTTTGTCGTTAAGACCAACCGGAAAAGCGAATGGAATTAAGCGATTTTGGTCAAAAGGAGCGAACGCATCGAATGATCGGGTGAACAGTTAACTTTTCTCCTGAAGCAGTATCCCGGATACCATTTGTTGTTTGGCTACTGCTCATGTGTATTGATCGGCGACCAAGAGAGGAACCGAAACTTCATCGGTTTTTTCTCTTATGTGGAGCCCGGTAAACGGTTGGTAAGGCGCTTGAAAGCTGCAAACAAGCCTTTTTTTAGAATATCCACTCAGTAATGCCGATAACAGAAGCACACAATCGTTAGGATCACAACCCGATTAGCTCGTTTGCGATATGCAGTGAAGTTGGACAGTCGTCACTACTTGGGTAGGCATGCAAATGGTGGTCTTCTACGCTGCATTAAATAGCAGGAGTGCTGTGCAGAAACGCACTACACATTCTTCTGTGTTGACCGTTTCCATGTCAACCGTTCTCTTACAGTACAAAAGTATTCTGAGTAGTGAAATAAACTCATTTGCAAACGAACTTGGCTTTTCGAGAGACTCAACTGGAACCCAGCTGAATTTCTCGTTTATGTTTTTAAGCAATTGAATGTGCTGCACCAGTTATTACGATATTCGAGATATCGCCACACATGTATACACGTATCACACTGCTCATACCTGAAAATTCTTCGACAGCCCATGACCAGTTTCGTCCTTCTTGGGGCTTATCAGGTAAGCGCATTCACTTGCTTAAAAACATAGTGAACGAGCGATTAAGCTGGGTTCCAGGCGAGTTTCCCAAGAGAACATACTTACTTGCAAATGAGTGCATTTCGCTAATTCGTGCAATTTGGTTTCAGGTAGGAGATAAGGTTGACGGAAACTCGCGTAGTGCCCCTACCTGATGAGCCCCAAGAAGGGAGGAACCGGACGTGGGCTGTCGAAGAATTTTCAGCAAACTTATGAGTAATGTATTACGTTGTTCTGCGTCGCTTAGTGGCAGTTGACAATTTTGGCATGGAAATCCGCGAAAGTTGTTCAGAAACATTTCTTTACTGTGGAAATATTCACATTCAAAAGCCAGGATGAAAGTGCATGAATAGTTCTCTGTTCATATCGCAGACTGGAGTTGAAAACCTGATATTGGGCTCGAACCAAGGATTATTTGTGTTGGGCAGTCAGCGTGTAAGCACCGAATTCTTTTGTTTTATCCTCATTGGTTTTTCTCAACTGACTTAAGTTAGAGTGTAGCGTCGTTTAAATGTTCCTCGAGACAAATTACAGAACATGAGAAGATTTCTTATGAAGTTATCAATTTTACTTCACCCTTGCGCTTTGTTTTTTCCCATACTTTTTGAAAGGTCTGATATTCATTTCGACGTTTATCCAAGCGTTCCAAACGTAGCGTAGAATAATAATTGTAGGCTTCTTTAAAGAAGCTAGATATTCAGCTTTCCCACTTTGGAAATGCAATTCGCCAGACGTTGTCCAAGCAATCAGCACATCTTTGCCTCCAGCTATGCATTACAAGACTAGCGAAGGCGATTACTGAACCAAAAGAAAACGCTGTGCGATGAAACCTCACCGTGTAATTTACAATCAGACAGGTGGGGAGGGAACGTTTTTTATAC